>NC_142123.1:22870131-23021578 GCF_056152115.1 Neolamprologus brichardi
AGGCATGAAACATGAGTACGCCTGATAGAGAGATCTGAAGCACCTCTGTCACATACAGACAGATTTAAAAGGAAATAACCGCTGCATTACGGCCACTCCTCCTCCCTACCAGACTGTCAGACACACAGAGACAAGAAGCAGAGAGCAAACCCAAGAGACATCCACTGGTTCAACAGACTATGGTGCCTTCCCCCTGATTCAACTGTCTTAATTTATCCAGTTTGAAGATGGTTGAGAAAGGGAGAGAGACAGAGTGCGCAGAGCACATGCACAGCTGGAGTCTTTTGCAAACTAGGCAGAAACATCTGGGGGAACAGCCATTCCATTTCTGGACTGTTTGGGCTTGAAGTAAATGTCTAAACATTGATTTACTGTGCTTTCATTGTATTAATAGCGCTCAAATGTCACTGTAGCCTCTTGCACAATCAAGTGTGCATTAGTGTAATTCACAAAAAACAGCAGCCCCACTGGAAACCAGAGGAAGTATAACTGAAGGAAAATACACATACACACAGGCTCTGGCAGACGCAAGCAACTTTAAATGAATGTTTTTGTATATTTTGCCACTACAAAAAAAACTGCGGACCTCTATCTCTTCTGACCTGACACAGAATGATATGTTGGGAGCAGACGACCAGCAAGTTGCATTCAAACTTCCTGCATATTTTCTCCTTGACGCGGTAGTGCATGTCTGAGGAGTCGTCTGAATAGAGCTCGTAGATGAGGATCTTCTCGGGCAGCTGGATGGCAAGACGGTTTCTATAGATGGCGATCTTCCTCACGAGCTCACGACACTTGATCCTCACTGAGGGGAAGAAAAAAAATTGAGATAAATGGGAGAGAGTAGTCATGAAAGGAAGGTGAGGAAGGTTTAATTATCTTAGCCGATGCATCCTGTTGAATACGTTTGCCCTCAGTTTTTTTCCTTCAAATCTTCCTCCCTCGTTTGTGCGAGGAAATTAAAGACTGTCACCTCTAATTTAAATAGAAAATCCTATTATAGCAAGATGTTCACCAAAACATTTGATATCTACTCATTAAAAAAGGCAGGCCATCTGCCCTTACATTAGATTAATTTGAATAATATGACAACAGGAAAATGACAGTGAATCCCTGTTGAAGTTATTCATAATTTCATAAGTTTATCTCCCCAAATGCTGTCTGCATTGCTTTGTTTGATCATCTCACTGTGAAGCTGCAAGATGTGCAAACAATTATTTTTGACGAGGCATCACAATAGCTAGCCTATCTTAAACTCAGAAGCCTGTACACCAGAGCAAAAGCGCACCTTTTTGCTCAGTGATGAGGTGCTGGACAATGACATCAGTCATGCTATCTCTGTAAGCATAACGATCCTTGTAGAGGCCATGAACTGTACTGAAGATAAGTTGGTAGCAGGCGATGGTCCCATCCTGGCAGCCCAAAACCTAGGTAAGAGACAACAATGTAGCAGTACATCCCATTAACACTTCTAAAAACAGACTGCGAGAGTGGGAAAATGTTCCTGTTGTTAAAGCCTCTACACGGCAGAACTGAGAGAATCTGCTAGCAACCAAATCTCTCCTGTCACTTTTAGTTAAACACAGTGAAAAAAAAAAGCGGGTAAAGTGTTACTTTAAAATGAAACGGCTTGTGCATCTGTGCAGTTAAGGAGGCACTCTGTTAGAGGATCAAATGTCAACCTAAATGTCACGTCAGAGCTCTGAGCGTGTTGCCTTTTATTCTTGTTCTTCTATCACAACACTTAAATAATGGCGTATGTCACAGTGAGAGCAATTTCTCTAGATATATGGCTTCACAAGCTGTGGACCCACCACAAAGTTGGAGTCAGGCTTAACCCGGCAAGTCCACACCCAGGAGTTCTGCTCTCCGACAGTTCCTAGCCGCACACCATCTTTTGTGTAGAGGGACGCCTGTTTATCAGAGCCACCCATCACTATATACTCGCCCTTAGAGAAGTAGCCGACGCAGCACGGGTCATAGGTGAGAGTCCTGTCTTTTCCAATCTGAGAGATACAAAGAGAGAAAAGAACATTAAAAATAAAAATAAAACTAGCATTTCTTGCAGTTATTGCCCAAGGGCCCAGGCCGGCACTCCCCACTGTCTGGGCCTGCACACTTCAAAGTCCTCAGTATTCAACCAATTCCTTTGAGTGTTCGATGAAAAGCCAGACAAAAAAGAAAGTGTTTCTCTGGTTTAAATAGCCTCCTTTGTATCAGTCTTCAAAGTCCATTTGCACAACATCATATCAGGTCGCCCCATTTGGTACATCTGGTTTTCCTCACTCTGGGATAAAGCTTCCCTGACGATCCATAGTTATTTTCTCTCATTGTGAACAATTCTTGGTGTTGTAATCAAAACAGCATGTTCAATAGATAAATAAGCCAATGACAAAATATGAGCCTAAGGCATAACGGCAGAGTAATGAACACTGCATATTTGTCTATAATTACGATATCGCCCACTGGGAATTTAGGAGGAAGGAGGAATTGCGAAGGGGGCATTAAAGCATAGCAGGACCACTTTCAATGTACTGTTATGGTTTCAATAGACCCTGACAGTCTGATTAAAACAGGAAACACTCCATAAAGAGTTTTAAATACGTTATATTTTAAACAAACAGACTCATTTTGTGATGTTGCCGTCGTATTGCTTTAGCAAGTTAGAACACATATTACTGACAGTGTTTCAAAATGTTCTAAGTCTTCTGGTGTTTTCCCATGAAAATGTGTTTAGTCATGCATGTGTTTAGCCTTTTCAACAGTTAAAAGTAACAGAGAAGATAGATTAGAAACAAACATGTTGCAATAACAAGATACTGTATACACTGTATAGATATTACAAATCACCATGGTGTCTGTACACCCACGCAGGCATGATCTGGTGTCACCGTGTGGAATCAATATTTTTTGAGATTTTGTGACAAAGTGACCAAGCTATTCGAGCAACTAAAATGAGCGAAAGATGCTTAATTTTATACGTGACTACGTTTTTTGTTTTTTAATTGGTCTTTTTGCCTTAGGACTCGCCCAGCTTTCACTGCATGACAGCCACTTGATAGCTTGGATAAGATTCAGCTCCTTCCCATGACCCTAAACTGTTTAAGCAGTTAAGAAAATGGATAGTGGACAGTTCCTCTTGTGTTTATCATACCCACACTGTTTCTTTTATCTATAATAGTTAATCAAAAAATTTCTAAGTTTGTGGTTTTTAATCATTTTTATGCAAAACTGTTGCAAGTTAGCGCCATCGGCAATCAGTCAGTGCAAAACAATACAATGTACTGATGACAAGTGGAAAATTACAATAAACTCAAAGCTTATATCATTACAAAAATATACATATGTTTCATTAATGACCCCCTATCCATTACCTGTAACATACCAATGGGCTTGTTCCAAGTCAAATGCCCAATCCATAATAGAACATATCAATATATAAAGACTAAAGACTAAATGCCCACACTTGGCCACTTAATGGTAACACCACTGGACAAGCCTAAAGGTTGGGATGGAGGGGAATGTCTACAGAAAGTGAAACTTTTGTTTCAAAAGTTTATTTTAAAAATGAAAATAATAAGTCCACAGTGTCTAAATTAATAATTTCACATTTACTTTTGGATTCACATGGCACATAAAAACTCATGTTCTGTGTTTGATTCTTCATCAAGCACAACCTCATCTTTATGTGAAGCGTATCTCTGTGTCTAAGCTATTAAGCCATGACATGATGATTAGTAAGTTATCAAATACATATTAAATACAATGCCATACAATATGATAGTTTATGGTAGGTTGTGACATTCACCTGTTTTCCACTGAGCTGATAAAAGGAGAGCTTCTGACCCCAGTCTGCCACAGCCAGAATGTCATTGTGCTCATCCCTGTGAAAACACAACAAAATGACTACAGACATAAGCATTAATCACAAGATTCAGCACTGATGAGGCTTCTGTCATTTAAGTAATGATGACAGTGAAAAGCAGAGCAGCCAACCTTCAGCTAGGGGACACGGCAGTCACTCTCTCAGTGATGCAAAGTAATGGATGCAAAGCCTTTTAATGTTAATTTTCCAGAACTGTTTTAATTCAGGACAGAATACAGCATAAACCTATGTACCTCTGCATCTATTAACCCTGAATCTCTGGCGGCTCTAGCAAACGCTGTTCCCTGACTGACCTCATGTTCTGACCACAATTTGATTACCAACTTTCCCATATGAGGCAACCCAGCAATAAAATCTCTACTGTCTTTTATGGCTTTTATCTTTACCCTACTTCCCGCATTCACCTTTGTGTCGCCTTTTTCCCTTAATTTACCTGTTCTGTGGTCCTGCATAGTTTTCATTGCTGTACTCTTTGCTTTGGCTGTAGGGGGAATCATAGAGCATAGACAGCTGTTCCCAGGCATCATAATTCAGTCCATCATTGAGAAAGGTCCACTGCTCACTGGTTGAACACTGCCACCTGCTGGCCCTACAAAAACTATTCACCTAAATAAGAAATCTAATTTTGCACAATTTGGGCTCAAAATCTGGAAGGACAGTCCAAAAATATACGTGGCTATGTGTTAATCTGTGGAGACATCCTTCCATTTCTATAATAACTTAGGACTAACTTGGAGGGATTCCAGGCTATGGACCAGATAGGAGAAGAGGAGCCACCTGGACGCTCTATTTTGACCTTCTCCTCTCCATTTTTGTTCCGAATGCTCACCACTCCATTCATCATACCCAGAGCAAGGTATTGCCCGTCGTTTGTCCACCTGCAAGCAAATGATGCACAGCAACATAAACGCACAAATGAAAATGTACTGCTGCTGCATAAAAGTTGCTGCTCCAGACTTCACTTACCCACAACATGTTATTTTGCTGCTCACTTTATGTTTGTTTACAGACTTTTGCTCTGGAGACCACAGGCCTAAAAATATGAGAAGTTTGAGATGTTTCATTTCTCTATGTACTTACATTAGGTCACATTTATCAAAGTTCTCCACTAAGGTGCACTCACCAAAGTCACCAGATGAGCAGGAGGCAAGCTGGTGAGTGACTGGGTTGTAGGCAACACACTGGATAGAGTCATTGTGACTACAGATAAACAAATAAAAGAAAAAATGATGGAGGAGTACAGACTGTGCACCGTGGTGTAACGCTACAACTCTGTAATACTAAAGCAATAAGTAAAAGCGCTGCTTACGTATATTTTAAAATACCCTCCAGTTTAGAAGTCCAGATAATAATGCTTTTGTCTGCTGAGCCTGAGGCAAATCTTTTACCTGCAGAAGAATGCACTACTGAGTAAGAATTAAGAACAAAAATAAGATGACCGACACAGAAAAATGTAGTGAAAATCAATTTAGTACCATCTTTGGCATAAGCCACACAGTACACTATGTCTTTGTGTCCTTTTAAAGGCTGAATAATACTGCCATCTGTTGCATCGTAAACCTGGAACAAAAAAAATAAGGTGAAATTGAGGTGGACGATGAAAGTATTCTTGCAATGTTTGAATTTTTAGGCTAAAGAAAAGAGAAAAGCCTTACCAGGACACGAAGCCCTGCAGCAATTATGAGTTGGCTACCATCTGGTTTGAAGGCAAGGTCATAAACGCTGCAGAAAAAAAACAAAAGAACAGATCTATGTTGAAATGGTTTTTCAATAAATTGATTAGTTCACGAGCAACAGCTATGAGGATCCATTCATCACTGAAATCATATAATGGAGGTTCCCTGTGGAGTTTTTGACCTCTAGCAGTGCCATGGAGGTGGATTTTACAAGGACGTTATTGCTGTCTGCCAAAGTGCTCACAGGGAAGGTTTTGCAACCCTGCAACTCAGTTGAAGGAGGCCACAGACCTCACTTTGGAGTGAAGATAAAGCCAAAACATGTCACTGCAACACTGTGAATTAGTAAATATGTTGTTAAGAAATATGAAAGAAATATTAGAAATATAGATGTTAAGAATTCTGGTGTAACAAAAAAAGGATAAATAAATAAAAGCACTGAAAAATCTGGTTTGTATGAAGAGGGAAAACATTCAACAGTTTTGCTAGATTGCAAGGATGCACACAATCTGTTTCGGTGTGAAAACACTCACTGTGAAGCATGGAGAATAATGGCTTCCAGTTTCATAAGTGTGAGAATTTGCAAGTGTCCAATGTTTCTTTAATGGGTTCTTTCAGCTGCAACCTTATTTCCCAAGTGGTCACCACAGCGGATGGATCTGCATATTTGATTTGGCACAGATTTTATGCTGGATGCCCTTTTGATGCAACCTTCCCTCCCTGATCTGGGGTTTGCGACTGGAATTAGGAGTGAACTAGCTTGGGACCTCCAGTGTCTTCTTTCAGTATTGAACTAGGGAATTTCTTTAATATAGCACACTGACTTTTTCTCTTTTTTTCATTTTGGATAGACCGAATAAACAAAAAAAAACATAAAATTCAGAGTTTGAGGAAAAAGAGGAGATCTTTAGCTAGGACAAACAAATGCAAACAACAAAATCACACACGCACACAAAACATACAAAAAATGTTTGCACCTAACAACAAGGAAAATCACGCATCTCCATCCACTCCACCCTGCGTGTGCTCTCTCCTCCACCTCTTTTGTGCACTGTCTGTTGTTTTGGATGGTTCACCCCAGATATTTAAAGTGGTCCCCCTTAACTACTTCTGCTACTTGTAAACTTGTCACCTGTCTCCGTCTCATTCACACACGTATTCTGTCTTGCTTCTACTTTCACTCCTCTTCTTTCCAGTCTATACCTGCACCTTTCAAAGCTCAAAGGGGCTCAAAGACAATCCCTGATGTAATCCCACCCTCACCTCGAACCCATCTGTACCACACAACTCGCCACTGTTGCACTGTCCTATTACATGTCCTGCACCACCCTCACATACTTCTCTGCAACTCCTGGCTTCCTCATGCAATACCACAGTTCCCTTCCTGCCAGCCTATGCTTCCTTCAGATCCACAAAGACACAGCTCAAGTCCTTCTGACATTCCCATACTCCTCCAATCAACACTTTTAAAGCAAAAATCCCATCTGTAGTGCTCTTTTGTGGCATGAAGCCATACTGCTGCTCACTGATCCTTACCTCACTCTTTAAGCTACCTTCAACAACACTTTTTCCCATAGCTATGGTATGGCTTACGAGTTTTATCCCTCTGTAGTTACTGCACACTTGTTCTTAAAAATCAGTACCACTTCCCCATTCTTCAGGCATCTTCTCACACTCAAATACTGTGTTAAGCCATCTGATAAAAACGTTCACTCTTTTACTTGACTATATCCGGATCAATTGTACTTACGTGCATAGAGTTTTGAGCCAGGAAATTAAAACCTTTATAAATAAAATGAATAAAAATCCCTAGTGGGTCCACTGGGGGTAGGGACACCAATAGGTGTCAAACTTTAGATGGACTGGACTACGTCTTTGTCTAATGTCAAAGTGAAAAATGTGATTGATCTGTGGCTCAAAATTAATTGAATCATACCACCAAAAAAGTTAACTCCCATTTATGCATATAAGATGTTGGAAATATCTCATTTAAAACTACAGCATGTTTTTATTAGAAAACAAATAAAGCTGTTAAACTGTTTCAAGTGACTTCACAGCATTATTAACATATCCCACAATGTCTCACTCAAACACAGTTATCATTACTAAGTATATAAAGTCCTGCTTTTGCCTTTTTGGGGAGTCATATTTTTCCTATCCAGATACAACCATCTATCCAAGATGACTCCTGCAACATACCAAGTATTGTAATTTACTTTTTAGTGGGCATTGTATCATTAGAGTATTGTGAGTTACTCTGTGATTTCCATTCTCCCTCTGAAACAGCACAAAAGCATCTCTCCAAACACCTACTCGGATGTTTTTTCGGGAAGTCTGATCTTTTAAATGCTGGACTAAACAGAACTACCTTTATTCCTGACAAGAATGTAATGTTAAATAATGGAAAATAAGTTAATACCTTATTTAAAAAGACTGTTTAATAAAATATGTTATTAGGAGCACGCAATTCTGCACAGCACCCAAAATAAACCGTAATGAGAACTAGAGATCATACGTCTATGATTATATCGGTTACCAAAGAACCATCATAAGCTACTGTACTTGTGGAAAATACATAATGCACGACATCTAATATGAGAGCGATTGGAAAGATGGTGATAATTGAATAGCCGCGATGCTAAAGCTAGTTAGCAGGCTAACACTAGTTTACATAGCAACCACCGTTGCTAACCACCTAGCGTTACATCTGAGCGTCGGGACGAGGCTGACAGCGCAAACCTAATCACCCAGATTCCTACCATTGTTCACGGATCGTTTCCTTCCATGCTAGGACGGCTCTCATTTCCGCTCTTTAACTGAAAAAAGCACCAAAGGCTCTTTTGTCAACAGGTTGCTGCAGTTCGCTTGGTTCTGTTTTTTTCACTCTGTACCGTTTCTTGTAGCGAGTAGCTCGCAATGCGCAGACTCGCACTTGCTCGCTACTTCCTGCTTCTGTGTTGACATCAGAAAGTACTCGGGAAAGCAACGTCGAGACAAGAAGATGCACATCTGAAGCCTGATCAGCATTCATGTATGCTACACACGCCTTTGTTAACGTTTTAGCTCTTTGCTGTTGATCTGCTGCCAGTAATGTCCAGCAATCCTTTTTTTAATGTGGCTTCATGTGAGCAAACTGTGGAATGAGCATGTGTTGTTTTTGTAAATGTCCAAGTAAACATGCACAAACAAAACAAGAATTACAGGTTAATAGTTTAACAATAAAGCCAAGGTTTCTTTATTCGTTGTCTTCACTTTGACAGGACTCCAAAGAAACTAAAAATGCATCCTACTAGATGAGATACTGAGCTGGAGAGCAGTGTGGACATGAATCATCAAAGTCTCAAAGAAGAGGATATTTTGTGCCCTTCTTCCGCATTGCCCCCTGGCTGGATCAGAGAAGTGAGGCAGCGGAAAGCAGGCAAAACAGCAGGCAAACTAGATGTCTACTTTACAAGGTGACTCAGTTTTGTTTTTGTGTTTTTTACAATCTTGTCTCTGTTGATATTACCTGTAAGTTCACCACAGAAGCCTTTAGATCAGCATCTAATTGATTTTCCTGTTGTTTAAGTCCCGAAGGGCAAAGGTTCCGGTCCAGAGCATCCCTACGCACTTTCCTCCTGGAAAGTGGAAGTGGTAACTTAGACATAAGCCTCTTTGATTTCACCACATCCAAAGATGATGTTGTCACCCCATCACAAGCACCCCCTCACAAAGTAAAGCAGAGGAGAGGAAAGAAAAAGCTTTCAGAGGGACAGCAGGAGGAAACAGAAAATGAAACAGCAATTCTAGAGGCACCTCCAAATAAATCCAAACAAGCCTCTTCCTCCCTCAGAAGTGATACTAAAAGTGGAAAAGTGAAGACAGCAAACGACACAAATCATATTGATGCTGACTCTGAACTACAGAAGACTGCATGTGTATTAGAAGTGAATGTGAATGGAGACAAAACTACTAAAACTTTAAATGGTTGTTTACAAGCTTTGACCTCAGAAAAAGTGGACAATGTACAACTGCAAAAGAGCCCCCAAAGAGGAGGCCAGCTGAGAGAGAAGTTACTCAGACTGGCTCCTTTAAGTAATCAACTAAACACATCTATTCTTCAAGAGGACACGAAAGCAGATTTGCAGCCTTCGGCCCCGATTTTGAATGTTGAACCTGCCGCTGAGAGCGAGAACAAAGGTGATGAAAGCAAAGGTGACAACACTCCTAATTCTGACCTGGAGGCTGGCGGTGACAGTCGTCAAGATGCTGAAGAACATGCGTTGTTACCTGATATCACTGATGGGAGCTGTACACCAGTTCGAGAATCCCAGAATAGTAAGTATGAGCCACACTGACTGACAATTTGTTAAAGTTTTTCATGTTTTTTTTAGCTTATCCAGTGCATTAGTGGTTATTTATGTCTCCCATTATCCTCTATATTTGCAGCTAGAAATGCATAAAAATCAAAGAAACCAAATGCCTTAATTGACACAAAACGTTACAAATAGAAAAAAATGCATACATTTAGATCTGATAAAGAGGGGGCGAAGAATAATAGTCCATTGTTAGAGAGTGCATCACATCATTAGTCTAAGGGAGGACAGAATTGATTGAGTAATCTTACTGCATTAATGAAGCCATCATAGGACTCCACCACTTTGTGCTCAGCGAATGTATGATTTTCTTTGTTGTGTCATTTTATGAGGTACTTAACTTTGGACCCGACCAAAAGATGTAAAGCAGCTTCACTCTTCTAATATCTATAAATGTTTCCTGTCTGCTTAGAGTCCAAAAGCTTGGAAGGCAAGCGGAAAACAAGTCCTTATTTCAGTGGGAAATCCAGCAGAGATGGTAATGTTTAATGCAGGAAACTGTGGATGCTTTTACATTGGACATGTAGATCAACATTCACGAAATAAATAAAGTGTGTAATTTAAAGAAATTTGTGCACTGTCCTCATTCAGGACTTAGCCCACCGAGGAGGAAGGCCTTCAAGAAGTGGACACCTCCCCGGTCTCCCTTCAACCTCGTACAGGAAACTCTTTTCCATGATCCCTGGAAGCTGCTGGTAGCCACAGTTTTTCTGAACAAAACCAGTGGTAGGATTCAACACACACATTTAATTATTCAGGATGTTGCATTAAACTTTGCTGAAGCCTGGCATTTATTTAATACAGGTAAAATGGCCATTCCAGTCCTGTGGCAGTTCTTTGAGCGTTATCCATCTGCAGAGGTGACCCGGCAGGCCGACTGGAAGCCCATGTCTGAACTTATGAAGCCACTTGGCCTGTATGAGCTTAGAGCCAAAACACTCATCCGCTTCTCAGGTGGATATTCTTGACTGCTAGTGGATTACAGCAGCAACTACCTTTGTGTAGAAGCAATGTCCATTTATTTATATATATTAATGTAATTTTATTGTCCATTTTTGGTAGTCTTTGCATGGTTTTAGTAAGAATATATGAAACAGAAAAAAAACCCTCACAATTCCTTTTCTCTTGTGTAGATGAGTATCTAACTAAACAGTGGCGTTACCCTATTGAGTTGCACGGTATTGGGAAGTACGGCAACGATTCGTACAGGATCTTCTGTATCAATGAGTGGAGACAGGTGGGTATAATCCCAATTATTTTACTTCAGTTGCTTCCATTGCTCCCTCATTTATTTGCTCTAAATTCAAGTTAATTTGTTGTTTTTTCGATTCTTGTGTCAAAGGTAAAACCTGATGATCATATGCTAAACAAGTACCATGCTTGGCTGTGGGAGAACCATGAGAAACTGGGAATCTGAAGGACCAGAAACAAGAAAATCACTTCTATCACACAAACTGCAGTTACCCGACAATATAACAATATTAGCATTATGGAGGACTTGAAATTTTAATCGTGAATTTCTTCAATATTATGCAGTATTATGCTGGCTAGCCTTTAACAACTTTTACTATGTGTTCAATAAAATGTTTTAAGCTGGTTAAAAGTTGAAATGATTCATGAGTGGTTTATTCAGCCTTCTCGCCTCAGGCTTTCTACATAGATGAGATCCAGGGACACCCCCTAAATATAGCTATTGGCACAGTCTAATCTTTCTTTATGAGTGCATTGATGCGTACCACTTAATGCAGCAGCTTTCTTTTGATAGGGTGTAACTTGATTCCCAAGGCAACTGTTGCCACCGCAAAACACTCAACACATACATCGGTACGTCAGTATAATGTAACTAGCACCACTATAGCAATCTGGTATATTTAAATTTGGACTTATTTTTTTTTGTGTGTTGTTGCATGTTGATTTAATGCTAAGGCAACTACACCTTTAAGAAGAAAAGTAGAGCTCTGAAAGCTTTGAAAGTTTCATTGGACTCCTCTGGTGTGCCAACAGAAGTGTGAAGTATAAGATGAAACTACGTAAGGGGAGATTTTGTTTTCCATTTGTTGTCCTTTTTTTTTTTTTTAAGTATTACTGGTTTTATTTAAAAGTATCTCTTTTAATTCTGTTCACTTCTTTATCCTCACAGCAGCCATCTCCATAGCTTCCACGCCAGTCTGTATTCCTCGCGCACCTCCTGTCCGGCAAGGTCGCTGCCTGGTGGATACAACCGTAAAATTTCCCGTAATTTCAGACTCCGCACAGTTTTGGAAAAGCAATCAGGTAAGCAGAGATTTCTTAATTGTGTGGTTTATCATAGAAATATATTGTTTAAAACAACAACAAGAAAAATCCATAAATATGCTTCTTAGAGTATTCCCAGATTGAACCCTTTACACCCACCATTTGTCCATAAACGGACTGTCAGTCTGGAGACACCAGATGTTCACCAACACAACCACCAGAGGACACTGATCATGCAGAGAAAAGAGCATTACAGGTAGGTGCACTACATAATTTCACTATCACTGAATCACTTGTGCCATTTCCCTCTTTTCTTTGAAGAGCTGACTTCAAAGACAATGACTGAAAGTTGCTGTGTCAGATATCATCAGGTATGGCGAAAACCCTTCTATGGAACCAGCAGTGAGAGAGAAGAGTACAGGTAAAATAGTGGAGGATACCATTGACCTTTTTATATTGAAAAACAACAGTGTGAGTTGTTTCTGGCAAAGAAAAGCTGCTCTTTTTATCTCCGTAGGAAGGAGTTGCGAGAGCAGCTGAAGAGACAAATAGAGGAGAAATGTGCAGCAATAAAGCTGCAGCTGGCCAATAAAATAAAGGAAGCGGAGACTCTCCGAGAAGCAGACCGCCTCGATCTGGCCAGTGAACGAGAGCAAAGGATCCAGCACAGCAAAGCAATGGCGGTGTACAGAGATGAGAACAAGAGGGTACAGCCCCACACATACATTATATATCCACTATTAATGCTTTTGTGGTTATGGCCCCATCCGGTAGTGCCCTGGAAATGTTTCATCATGCTCTCAGGTTACAAAAATACAGCGAGTGTCTGAGTGTGGGTGGGTTTTTTTTTTTTCCTTCTTGTTTCTTTCTCTGCTTGTGAACAGCTAATGGAGCAGAGCTGGAGGGACAGAGCACTAACACGTTCCCAGGAGGCCCTGAATGAAAGAGAGCTGCTGCGCCTCAACCCCATCAACTGGAGTGGAACACTGAAATAGGTCAAACCTCCCCGGGAGGTCAAAACGTCAGACTTAGGCCTCACTGTAGCATGTGTGTCAGGTGGAAAAATGGGATCCCAAATGTACAGTGCAGAATCACTAAAGGAACTAATTTTAAAACATTTTTGGATTACATACAGTCATGTGAAAAAACGGGTACACAGTCTTTCAAGTCACAGTTTTTGTATCAGGTCATTAAAAAAAAAAAATCTGGTCCTTGGCAAATCTTAAAATTAGGTCAATACAACCTACATATCATACAATGTCATAATTTATTTAAACACAAATTCAGACAAAATACAGAAGCAGTGTTTTAAAAACTTAGTACACCCTCATTACTTCTATAGGAATTCAGAAAGTAAGCAACACTAGGTGAGCTGATCAGTTTACGCTTACTTTATTGATAACCAGGAAGATTATCAAAAACAATTTGAGGTCCACCAGTATACGGTGATAAAGAGTATTCAAAAGTTGAAAACACTCAATACCGTCACTAAGCTTTCCAGGAATGGATATTCCAAGAAATTCACCCCAGGGTTCGACTGCATAACATTGAGGAGAAACTGTCAAAAACAAAAAGGCTCTGCCTATCTCAGTTCTCATGTTAAATGTTAAAGTTCACAACAGTATAATTTAAAAAAAAAAAAAAAAAAGACTGAACAGGTATGACTTGTTTGGAAGGGTGGCCACATGAAAACCAAACATCACTGGTACAAACACTTCATACCACATGTCAAGCACTATGTTGTGCAGCCACAGGCAATTTGCAGTCATCGAATCAAGCGTGAACTCCTCTGTATGTCAAAGTACTCTAAAGTCAAATGTGAAGTCACCTGTTTGACAGCTAAAGTTAAGGTGAGTCATGTGAAAGGACAATGATCCCAAGCGCAGCAGCAAATAAACCGAAAGGCTGAAAAAGAGAAGAATTAAGGTGTTGCAGTGGCCCACAGAAAGTCCAGACATCGAGAGGGCTGTGCATAAATAAATGCCTGCAAACCTCAATAATCTGCAGCAAAGATGTAACGAGTGGCACAAAATTCCTCTGACTGATAGAGTCACACAGAAAAGCAGTTAGTTGAAGTTATTGCTGCTAAAGATGGTTTTACAAAGGACTGAATTAAAAAAAAAAAAAAAAAAAAAAAAAAGGACTTCAGCATTTTTACTTTTTTTTTTGTCTGAGGTTGTAGTTAAATGATTTATGGAGCAGATTATTTTGTATCATTACATCCTGTAAGTAAAACCTTAGAATTGAAAGAGCGTGTACTTTCTTTTTAACATCACTACACAATAACAATGATAACCTTTCTAATAAAAACACATTAACTAATGCCAAGAGTTTATCTCAATGATGAACTACTCCCGATTTCCCTGTCATTTATAATATGATGCAAACATGGAACTCTGACAAAGATCAAATAAATAAATAAATAAATAAACAAAAACAACACGAGTGCCAGACTTTTTATTGTAATGCAAACATCGCTAATGAATTTTGACTCTGGACAACATTCCACACTCGGAAAATAATCAAGCATAACTTAAAATAAAAATAAATAGATAATTGGACGGATAAAAAGTGACGCTCTATTGAGTGGCAATCCAACATGATGCTAATGTATCTCCCAGAACTACAATTTAACTCATAAAAATATATGCTGATAACACACATACACACACACGTATAAAGGAAATATTAATAAAATATGACAACATAAATATAACTTCAAAATAAAGGCAACACAAAACGCTTGTATGTAGAATAGAGCTGGGTCCTGTTGCAGGAGGTTTAGAAAACTGAGTTTAAAAATGAACTCCGAGTTGTTTATCTCTGAAATAGGCAACTTTGAAGTTTACCGCAAGTTCATTCAACTCTGATGACAATAACCCCAAGTTAAACGCACACATGAGTAGAAAAAGAAAGTAACCGTCAGTTACACTCTGATAACGCAATATTCCTATTCATGTGGATCTGCACAGCATTTTTATCCGTTGTTTTCAAGTGTTACCTTTTGAGAAAGTGCCGCACATTCTAACTGGTTCTGCAGGACATGCGCTGGCATGTACCCAGTGAAGGGCATGCCATCACTGGGTACATGATCAAATGATTGAAGATACCACAAAGAAAATCAAGCAGCAGTATAACTTGTCTTTTTTTTTGCTAGATTTATTTTTCAGTTTTGCACAGAGTAAAAATATGGTGCAAAGTGAGACAGTATGTGTGTGTCATAGCGGTCAGATATTACATTAAAAAAAAATGGTATCCCAATCTATGGATATATCCAAACTAAAACTGAGAAACTCTTCCCAGACAGCTAAAATAACAGTGAAATAAAAGATGGAAAAAAAAGAGAGAGAAATATAAAGATTATCGCATAAAACTGAAACAAATAAGCTTAATTTGTTCCTTGTTGTATTTACTTAGTTGCAACTATATTTAGCTTGTTTATGCTTAATGATGACTCGGTAAAAAGGCACAATTTACTGTCTCTTACACTAAATCAGAAAATGTTAGACTATTCAGCATTGCTGATGGATCCACTTCTGGTCACTACTGCTATCTGGGTACACCCAGCGAGACTGGCTCGGGCCATTTTCAGTGGAAAATATGTTGAGGTTCAGACACCAAACTTTAGAAACTGTGTCTTTCAAAACGCTGACAAAATTTCATGACCGAACAACAATATGTGGACCAAGTCGCTTTAAAATATGTTTAATTGCATTTTAGTGCCCTTTAAAGTCCTTGCAGCCTCATTTTCACTTGATTACAACACGACAAATGTGATCATTAACCAGCATCATGTGTCTAAAGCTTTATACAGATTAAAATGATTTAAACAATAAACACCCATTGTTTTAGGAACATTCAGTGGAGTTCAGACAGGTTGACAGCTACAGATTTTATTCTGACTTCTGCAGGATAATTTGCTTGGCTCTGACCTTTAGCAGTGGCCTTTTGAATGAGGAAATGAAAAGTAGTTAACTCTATTTCTAGAACTGAAAAAATGTTTCTCGGGGTTAACAAACTCAGCACTGTTGGCTTAACCCGCTTCCTGTAACAGGATCCTGGTACTTAAATAAGTAATGTTGGTGACCCAGCAGCTATTAAAAAGTTATCTTCCATGCCAAGTAGGACAAATAAATACATAGGGTGCTGTATCTTTCATTTCCAATCCTATTTATCATGCATTATTATTACAAAGAATTATTCTGGGACAAAGAGGTAAAAAGTTATTCTGTGAACATAAATAAATGGCTGTTCTTAATGTAAATATCCCAGAGTTTGAGTGCTTCACTGGGGGAATTTGGGAAATTGTGATATCTCCATCCTACCCAATGTCCCACAGCGGTAAGTTCAAGTGCATTAGTAACTTGACACACTCACAACTCATGTGCCATTCAAACTATGGGAGGGAGGGGGAGCTGAAATGGTGAAAACGCAGATGGACTTCATGAATAGAGTAGATGAAAAAACAATCTTTTCAAGAGAGACAAAGACCAGACATCATATCCAAATGCATAAGATTTTCACAATCAGTAGTGGTCTTTATGTCACCCTTGTTCCCAACACAGCTGAGGTAGGGAAGTAAGTTCAGTTCCTTTCCATCAGTGCAGTGATGCTTCGTTACTTCTCTTAAAGATTCATGGCTTCATGTTCTTTAAGTTCTCCCTTCTTCCCGTGTTATGTCACCCATACACATAAATTAACCCACGCCCTTTAAATTAATTCCCCAGTCACAAGTAAATCCCTGATAATCTAGCATTGCAAAGCTAGTTTCTTGCCTCAAACTGATTCCTATTTACCCAAATTGACCTGTCTTTTTAATCAAGGTACGGTCCAATGCAGTCTAGCGTCCCTTCAGAAATCCGTCCAGCATGTAGTCTCCCTTCTCAGTCAGCCAGTATCCAGCCATAGCAGCCACACCTCCAATGAAAATAGCTGTGAAGACCATGTCACCCTTGGCAGCAAGGGTGGCTAGGGCACAGATTACCACTCCAAAGAACATCTGTTGCAATACAAGGACCTCATCATCTGTCATATCGTCAAAGAGTCCCTTCTCTGGGCCAGCTGAAGAGATAAAAGGAAAAGAAACCAAGAGGTCTGAAAAGCTGTACACTGCATATGTGTGTTTGCATATTCCTTATGGCTTTTTCTTACCAGGAGGTTTATTTTCAACACAGATGCTGTCTCTTCTGATAAAGCCATTAGCACAGTCACAGTGGAAGGAGCCTTCCTCATTTATACAGGCCTCATTGAGTCCCGGGCATGCTATGGCACGTTCACTACATTCATCTATATCTGTAAGAGGACGGAAAGGAAACCAGTTTAAACACATCAGGAAAAGAGAAAAGGAAACTGATGTTGAGATTCAGTAGCCAGTTTGTGTATACATACCAAGACACTTCGCTCCCTTCAACCTGTAGCCACGTGCACATTTTTTACAGCGGGCAGGACCACTACCCATGCAGCCCACGCATGCCTGGTCACATCCTACAAACGGCAGAAGTGCAGTGGTCAGCATTACATATTGCTATAATAAAGATTTTTTAACCAGGAATTCCACTGCACATTTATTAAGTCATTTTACTGTAAAAGTAATGAGGCTTTGTTACCATACTTGATAAATATCTTCGCCCTTTTCAGTTTTTTCTTACTACTTAAAACAAACTACAAATATTATTTATTAAAATAACTTGTAGTCAACAAGTGAGGTTAGATCAAATAAATTACAATTACAATATTACAATTGTAACTCTTTGGGAATCCCACAAATTCCTTTGTGGAAGAAAAACTCTGTCCTACACCACCTAAAGAGAAACAACAACTAACCAGTAATTGGACTAAACTGTTTTGCATTTCATATTCAAATTGAGATGCGTTTGCAAGGACAGTCACCAGCCACGATGTCAGGTACTCCCGTTTAACTGCTTATTAACACAAATCTCTACCAATTACATGGCAGGGACTCATTTCAGGGCGACCGTGGCTCAGGGGGTTGGGAAGCGTATCTGTAACCGGAAGGTCGCCGGTTCGATCCCCGGGCTCTCTGTCCTGGTCGTTGTGTCCTTGGGCAAGACACTTTACCCTACCGCCTACTGGTGTTGCCCAGAGGGCCGATGGCACGATATGGCAGCCTCGCCTCTGTCAGTCTGCCCCAGGGCAGCTGTGGCTACAACCATAGCTTGCCTCCACCAGTGTGTGAATGTGAGAGTGAATGAATAGTGGCATTGTAAAGCGCTTTGGGTGCCTTGAAAAGCGCTATATAAATCCAATCCATTATTATTATTATTATTATTATTATTTCAAGCATGCAAACAAGTTCAACCAAAGCATCAGAATGGAGATGAAAGGTGATTTAAGTGACTTTGAATGTGGCATGGATGTTGACGCCAGCCTGGCTATGAGTACTTTAGAAACTACTGATCTACTAGCATCTTCCTACACAACCATGTTTACAAAGAATGGTCCAAGAGAAGAGAAAATATGAGTGACAGTTCTCTGGATGAAAATGTCTTGCTGATGCCAAAAGTCAGAAGACAATGGCTGGAATACTTTGAGCTGAAAGGAAGCTAACAAGTCAGTCAAATACCCACTAATTACAACCATCTCTGAACTCACAACACATCAGACCTTGAACTAGATGGGCTACAGCAGCAAAAGACCACACCTGGTGCCACTGCTGTCAGCTGAGAATGAAAATCCAGACTGCAATTCACACAGCCTCTCCAAAGTTGGTCAACATAAGATAAGAAAAAGGCTGCCTGGTCTGATGAGACTCAATTTTTGCTGTGACATTTGAATGCAAGGACTAGATTTGGCATAAACAGCATGAAAACATGGATCTATGCTGCCTTGTACCACTGGTTCAGGCCGCTGGTGGTGTAATGGCAAGGGGAATATTTTCATGGATCACTTTGGGCCTGAGCATCGAGCATCGTTTCAATAGGATAAAGCACGATGTTACAAACACGTCGGTGAGTTAGCGGTACTCAAATGGCCTCCACAGGCATCAACCCAAAAGAACAACTATGGAATGTGGTGGAATGCGAGATTCCCATCAGTCATTTTAATCTGACAAATCTACAGCAACTGCATGATGCTAGCGTGAGAATATGGACCAAAATATCTGATGAACGTTTCAATGGAACTTGTTGACTTTTTGACATGAAAAATTAAGGCAGTTTTGAAGGCAAAAGAGGGTCCAACTCATTAAGAGCAAAGTATAACTAATCAAGTGGCCAATGAGTGCATGTCTTTATGCAGTTTGATTTAAACATTCCTTGAACTGTGAGAAGTAGCATACAATAACACCACTCACATTTTGTGATGAGACTTAGCTACTACTGAAACTGTATTATCACATATTCTCCAGATGTAACTAAAAACCTGCCTCTTATTACAGCAGCATCACAAAATATGCACGATTTAATAAGGTCCAGGAAAATGAAAATAGTAACTAGAGAAAAGAGCATACCTCTGCATTCATATGATCCATCTGTGTTGTGACAGTATGTATTAGAAGGACAACGAGCCAACTCTGTACCGCATTCATCAATGTCTAGGAGACATACAAGCCATGTCAAACAACAGAAAGCTGGCACCGAATAACTGAATTGCTATTGAGTGACCTCTAAAGCCACAAACTCACCAACACATTTGTTGTCATGAAGGATCCAGCCGGGTTTGCAGTCGAGACATTTGTAGTCCTGCGGCCCTGAGCATTTCTTGCATGAGTGGTAGCAGGCTACAAAGGATGAAAGACACAGTCACAGGGTGAGGGTCAAGTTTAGATGACCCCAGGCAGGATTTAACAGTGTGGAAACCATTATCTGAATCTGTGGCACCTGCACAGGCTGCTATGCTGTTATTGGAGCTTTTCTCTCTGTAGTAACCATCAGCACAGCTTTGGCAAAGATTGCCTGAGTACCCGGGATCACAGACACACTCTCCATCTCCCAGGCGAGTACCCTCCCCTTCACAGCGGCCCAGACCTCCACATGTGCCACCGGGTCCAGATGGACACTCTGTATGGGATAAGCAGGATATCAGTGCTACACTTTAAACCTACAATTAACATGATTCTGATTATCATCACTGGGTTTCATGCATTCTTAATATTTTTTGGACCGACTAGGTTGTCAGTGTTGACATAAGGCAGCTTGTGTTTAAAGCCACACCTTTGCAGTCAGGTCCAAAGTGTCCAGGTGGACAGCAGAGTCTCAGCTCCTCTATACACAGCCACTCAAACAGGTCTGGTGCTTCCTGCTGTCTGTAGGATGTACAGATCACATCAGTTAGGAAGTTAAGGTAGGGGCATAATAAAAAAAAAATCAGCATAACCTAATTACACAGGAGAAACTGACGGTGCCACCTACACACTCTAGGCAACTTATTCTTCTAAATGACATTTCAAAATGTGCTTCAGAAGACCTTTTCCTGCTGATCTAATTCATCTCAATTTAACATAGGTTCATGCATGAAAGCAGCTTTTTTACCTGTGGAACCACCATGTCTCCACTTGGTCCTCTATCTGCTCCAGCAGTCGATTACATTCAAAATCTGTTTTCTCACAAGCAGATTCTACTATCTCTAGTAGGCGAGTTTCACTGGAACACGACAAGTTTGGACAGAGACAGCAACATAGTCATAAAGTAAGAACACCCTACCCCTTAAATATGATTTAACCCCACCTTTTCCGGTAGAAAATGTTCAGCAAATATATATATATTACACAAACTATCATACAAATATGCAGAGGACAGGATGTCTAGTAATACAAGTTATTATGTGAATTTAATTTAGCAAAAAGTTGGAACTAGTCGTATTAGACAAAGTGAATATACGAGCAGGTATTTGATAAGTACTCCAACAAAAATTTAGTCTTACCTGGTTGCATATTTAGCCAGCTTCTCCTCCTCCCAGGCAGTGTTTCCTCCCCCAAAGTTCTTATTGGCTGTTCTCTCCAAGCCCTAGAAAAAATAAAAGTTAGGGTCCTAAAAACATTTTTTTAAGGTTTGCTCAAAGAAGACAAGCAAGCATTGACAGTTTCTTTGGATACAAGGACTACCTTAATGAAACTCTCAGTGAGTTTTTTGCAGGTTTGGCACGGTGCTGTCTGGACTCTCACCACAGAGAGCTCTGAGAGAAGCACCAGAGCAGGCAGGAACGGCCAGGCCCACCACATGATCCTATAGACAGCATGCATACAAACAAACATACAAACAATTAATGTTTAAAAAAAACAATCTTTTTTTTTTATATATAAGTTTTGTTTAAACATCACAGCAAGTGTCATCAAATGTACCTACACTTCCAGAACAAACTGTGTTTCTAGAGATCTGATCACAACTATGTGGTGAACAATACAAAAGAAACTGTAATACGAACCCATAGCTGTGCAAAACGCACTAAAATTCTTCTTCTTGCTTCCTTTATGAGTCAGCATGTCTTCTTCTTCTTTCTTTACTATATCCATGAACCTCCTCTGAGCTCTTCCTCTTTTCATTCTGCCTGGCAGCTCCATATTCACCATCCTTTGCCTAATATATCCACTATCCACCTGCATATGACCAAATCATCACAGTTTGCCTCTCTAACTTGCTAAGAGCTGACCTTCTGATTTAATTTCAAATCTTGTGCATTCTGGTCACTCTTGATGAATATCTTAACATCTTCAACCTCCAGCTCTGGCTTCTGTTATTTATTTTTTTTATTAGGGCTACCATCTGCAAACCTTATGTCACAGGAAGTCTCATTACCATCTTGTAAACCCTCTCTTTCACTTTTATGGTTATCCTTATTTCACAAGTTACCCCTGACGCCACCCTGCCTGCACTGTCCTCTTCGTCGCTCTTGCGACTTGTACTTGTACTGTACTTACTTACTTTGGATGGTTGAGCAGTATTGACGAGTTGACAGGTATTTATCTTTCATTCCTCTTCTCTCCAGATCATACGTTCACCTCTTCCAATTCTCTTCCACCTGCTTGCAACTACTGCTACAAATCACACTGCCATATGCAAAATTAGTCCACGAAGACTCCTACCTGACCTAAGCTGTCAATCTGTTTATCAGCACTACAAACAGAAGATTTTTACAGCTGATCTCTGATATAATCACACTCCCACCTTGAACTCATCTTTCACTCCAGCTATGCACCTCATCGCTACCTGACTGCTTTACATGTTTTCTCCATGCTCACATAATTCTCTGCCACTTATGATTCCTACACACAGTACGTTTGTGATGGTTGACTTTTGAAGATTGTAGTGAGTGACTCAATGCCATATTATTATGATATTACTTAAATAGCACTAGCACAGCTACATTGCAGTCATATTGTGCAAACCTCCAAGCACCTTCACCACACTAGTGTAGCTAAAATAAAATATTGTAAGACTCTTTTTCTGATCTACAAATAGCTGCGCAAGTGCTGACTAAAACCAGAAGGAAAGAACTAGCATGCTTATATTAAAGCCAAGGGTACCTGGAAGCTTAGTTTTGATTTACATTTTTATTTGTTTACATGACAGTAACAGGTTATGCACTGGAAAATGTCTCAGAAATTATATTGGTTTATGAAACAGGAAAGCCTCTTAGGTTGTTTGCTTCTCATTATTGCGCCACAAAGCAGAAATAAAACAAGTTGAAGCTGCTTTCATCAGGTATGATTCAAGAAGCTGGAGTAGCCTTTCCACAAGATGTTAAAGGAGATGTTAAAGATGTCCTTTATTTTATAATTCATTTATGTTATCATTTATGACTCATTTTCTAATATGCATAAATATTAACTGTACATTTGAGATTTTACCGAGTGTAATAAGTGTGTGTGTGTGTGTGCGTGGTGGGATTAATCCTCTCCAATTTTTTTAAATTGACTTTAAAACTGTCCAAAGTGCCCATCTTTATTATTTTTTTTCGAATGTATCTCAGCCTTCACTTCCTACGTTTTTGATATAAAAATCTGGTTTCATTAAATGCAGTCCAAATTAGATCTGTGAACAGTATGAATTTTTGTTAGATTTGTTGAAGGCTAGTCTTTAAAACAAGCAGCTTTAGCCTGCCTTAGCTTCATCGTTAGCCTGGTTAGCTCAGCATCAGCACCACCAATTAGCCGACTAGCAGCTGGCTAAGGTCAGTAGTTAGCTGCTAACTTAAGCTAACGCTGTGTCTATCATAGTCTGCTTATCTGTCCGGTGTGTCTTTAAAGATTGTTGATATCGGTTACCATATCCTCCTTAGGCTATTTAGCGTTAAATATGGACTAACTAAGTCGCATTAATGCAGCCAATCTGAAATTACCTTCAGCTTTTATTGATGATCCAGGTCTTACCTTACTGAGAAGCCACTACCTCCGTTGCTGCTGTCGCTGTGCCACTGATGATGATGATTGTCGGATTCCCCGCTGATTCAAGTTCATAAAAATGCAGGCAGAGCTTCACATTTTGGACATCCACTTCACGCTGAACGCTTCAGTCGTGTCATTTTAGCAGCTGTTTGCTAGCTAATGCTGTTAGTGCTCACAACGCAACAGAGGAGCTTTAGTACCGTAGTGCTGGGCTGCAGTGAGATGAATGAATGAGTGAACAGCTTCCAGTCGCTTCTCTGTTTTCCATAAGGAGGAACCACCCAAACCTTCTGGGATTTAAACAATCAACCAATCATTCAGCATCCAGCTTTACATACGTCAGTGCTGCATCGTCCAAGTATGAAATAGTATGTAAACATTTAAGACTAACTCTTTAAATGTTTAATTCTGATCATATTCTGTGTGGTCATGCTATGGTTCAGGTCCATTTTGACCTGACCATGAATTCCCTCATAATAAATCTCTAAAACTCATTTTCAAGTACAGATCTAATTATAGTGTATAAATAGTAATCGGTTCAATTCAATTTATATTGCGCCAAATCACAACAGCAGTCACACTGAGGCGCTTCTTATTGGGCTTTATAATACAGAGAAACCCCCCAAAATTTAACAACCCTCTTAACATGAAGTAACTACCTATGTGCATATTAGTATTGTACAGCACTTTGGTCTACCAGGTGTGTTTTTAAAGTGAAACATAAAGTGCTATATAAATAAATAAATGATAAATGATGATGATGATAATCTCAAGCAGAGCCAGGCTCAGGGGAGGGCAGCCGGAAGTGGTTGTGGGTGAACGGGAGCAGGACAGGATAAAAGACAAACCATGGAAGAGAGCCAGAGATAATGCATTCATGCAGAGTGGTGTATAAACACATGAGTGAGTAAAAGAGGTAAGTGAAAAAGAAACACTCAGTGCATCATGACCCGGAGCCTAGGCCTATTGCAGGTAAGATTCAGTGTCACTTGATCCAGCTTTAACTATATGCTTTATCAAAATGGAAAGTTTTGAGCCTAATCTTAAAGGTGGAGAGGGTGTCATAAAGATCCTCATAACTAGCATTTATAATTATCAATAAATATTAAACAAATGCATATCGGCTCTGCCTTGTTTCTTTTGAGAGGTAGTTTCTTTTATCTACCTCTCATGCAATTAACCTACAATGTATGCCTCTGGACTGTGGAAGAAGGCCCACTCCAGACACTGTGGAGGTGGTGTGAAAGGCCTCAGCTAGGATTTGAACCAGGAAACCTGCTGTGACCACTCTATCACCATGCTGGGCTTGACTCTTAACTGCATAATTAAAGCTTAGATGCATTTAGGATCCCTAACTGATGATAATAACAACAACAACGTTAAAAAAAAATAACCATTATTTAATAAAAACTGTTGTTGTAATGTGGTTTTTTTTATTCTTAAAGCTTTCACAGATATGCATTTTAAACAAATGTCAACAAGCTTATTCTGCAAATGCAAGGAAGCTTATTCTTTTGATGTCACAAAGACATACCAACATTAGCTTTTTATTTAAGACAACAAGAAAAAAAGAAAACAGTATAAAACAAAATGAACATGCCAAGACAAACTGGTTAAATATATTTACATATATAAAGTCAGAAACACAACATTATGGTTTCTTTTTTCTTCATTACTTTCAGCGCATTGATACGCAGTTATACAGAACTGGTATTGCTGTACTGATTACTCATAAAATAAGGTTTAACCTTAGGCCCAGTCAATATTATAAATTTGCTGAACCAAATAAGTGAACATGATGGTTGAAAAAGAAGGAAATTCATATTTTGAAATGCCCATCTCAAGGTAATTTGAGATAATAATTCAAAGTGTGCTGCTTAATCAAGCCATCCCAAAAATACTAATGAAATGAAACAGGTTTTTTGTTTTTTTTTTTTTTGGGGGGGGGGGGGGGGGGGTAAACAGAGTTTACTTACTTTTTCCCCCCTGTCTGCTCTGCCAGTTATTACTCACCGTGCTCAATAAAGACATGTAATAGCACGTATAAGTTGACGATGATGAACACATTTTATGAATAATCAATGCAGAAATTCCAGTTGTTCTTAACAGTCTGCAAAATTTCCAAAATACATGCATGTCAGTCTCCAAAAATGGGACAGGTGCTGCAGATTTTTTACATGAACTTCACAAACCTTTACTTGCAGTAGTAGTACAAGTGTGTAGTTGTGTCATAGAAACAGAAGTGTGTGCACACAGTGAGTTTTTCTCCACACTTTACTCTCATTTTGTAGCCTCCTGAGCTATGCTACTTTTCAAAAATAGTCACCACAGACCTTTGGATCTGCTGTCACCTTTTTCTTTGGAAGTGGTGATATTTTATCGTTTTCCTAGAGCAGGACTGAATTTTTTAAGGCCTCCTTTTCAACAGGCCAACATTCCAGAGTTTTTCCTGAAATAAAGAAGCTGAAGTAGCAAATGTAATGATGAGCAACTGTTCAGATTGTGTCATTACTGTTTGCTCATCCCAAAACTGAACCATAGCTGTCCTGTCGCATTGTCAGGCCCACTCCATTTCACTGGCCTGCAGGTCCGTGTCAGGGCTGGATGGGGGTGTGATAAGACTGGGCTGCAATGGCACAGTTTCCCCAGAGTCTTCCCCTCCTATGGCAACGCAACTCTGATGCACTCCCACAAGGCGTAATACATTTGACCCTGTTGTGAATGCTGACAGTCTCTGGGCTAGGGCCCGGGATGCCATCCTGAGCCCCCCTGCTCTTTTCCGTCTGGCTGATGCAGTAGCTACTTGACGAGCTCCAGCCAGTTCAGTCAGGAAACCCAGGCTCTGGGATGGAAGGCTGTAGACGTGCAGGCCTCGGAAAAGTTCTGGCAGTGGTCGGAAACTACCTGGGGGCTCAGGTGGAAGGGATTCAAATTGCACCAGCATAAACCGTTCGCCAGCACGGCCCTGTAAGTAGTCTGCTAGAACACAGCTCAGTGAAGCACTGAAAACATCTGCACAGCGAGAAGACCCAGGGTAATCTCTTCCTGCCTCTTCTTCTTCCACATGTCTTTTCCTCTCTGAGCGCTGAGCTCCCCATTCTTCAGTCTTTGTCCAGGAGGCCTGGGTTAGGACTAGCACCACTTTGCCCCCTTGCCTTTGCAGCTGATCAAGTTGTGAGTGGAGCCATGGCACAGGTCCCAGCATGCTGAGCTCAGCGTGGCTCCACAGGTCTAGAGACACACTAAAGCCCAGCGATTGGAGAGATGAGCCCAAATGACACAACAGCTCTGGCAGGCAAGGGTTATCATCAGGTGGGTACAGCAACACAACATGAACACCGCCCACAGCCCCTGAAATAGCAGATGTCAATGGCTACAATCAGTATTTCAAAGAAATCTACAGAGAATTATCACTCAAATCAAGATTAAGGCATAAAAGTCAAGCCAAGTAAGCTTGGAAACAAAAACATGAAAACAAGGAATGTGGAAATACTGGTGGCCCAGTGTGAAATTAACGTCAGGCTTTCTCCTACCTTTAACATCTTCGTCTTTCAGCCACTTCCAAACATAGCCTGTATGGAAAACAAAGATGCCTTCAAGATATTTAAGACCACTCATTCAATTATTCTGTTTTTCAGTGACACTCGAACTGGAAACTGACCTTGTAGAATCCCTTGTATCAAATATGCTCCCAGTATTGCTAAACACACGAGTAGTAATCCAACGATGAGCACCAGGCTCCATCGCAATCGAGATGCTGTAAAAATATGAAAATATGAATATGAAAGGTCACTATGTAGTTACTTATTTGATACATAGTAATGAAAGAAAGTGGGATTTTTTTAGATGTTGCTTGAAAAAAATTAATTAATCCATTAATCTAATAGATAGTAATGCAGTCTTACTGGCAAACGGACACTGGGGCTCTAAGAGTGATTTTGTCCCGTTAATCTTCATCTAAAACAATAAAGGCAGGAGTTTATGTTAGCACAGTCTGTATAGTGATAAATGCATTCACAGTTTCATGAATAATTTTATGTTTGAAGCATCACCTGAACACATAGCAGAGGGTGAGATGGCACATCGAACTCTCCGGTTTGCTGAAGGGTTCAAAGAAAAGTCATCGTTAATCACAGCCAATAAAGAGCGATAAAGAACAAAGAGAAGATTCATCACCGATCCTTTTGACTTCAGTGAACCATCATAACAGAACAAAATGCATTCAAATCAACAAATGCAACTGACAGAGGCTCTTCACGCATCACCTGACTTGCATTTTTCTTTTCTGTCATTCGCTTGCAGCCAGTTGAAAACATTTTTGTAAAAGCTTTGTTCCCACACATTGGGGCACTGGATGATGCACAAACATTAAATATTTCAAGGATTAAAAGAAACAAAACAAAAATAGAAAGTTTGCATTCTCAAGACATTTATAAAACCTCTGTTACAAATTGTTTTTCATCTAGTTCTGATATTGTAAGATCACCGCTCATGAATATGATCTCTTTTATGTGATCATGATAAAAGGAAGCATCATGGCTTCACATTCCCCCAAGGTTCTGCTTTTTATGCATGTCTAAATTTCTGGTGTGTTTAAATCAGCCTTCTGGTAATTTATTGGCTAATCCAGTCACTTTAAACATTCTCGTTTAAAACTGTATTTTTAGAGTTGAATTAAAAATCCCCCCCCCCCAAACTGAATTAAGCCTTAAAACTTCATGTTGAGACTTCAAATTCTAGTACAACTGAATATCTACTTAAATGTTGGAAACATTCTTTCTTTTCTTGAGATGAATCAAGCTTGGAACTGTTTCGCCATTCTTCTGTAGATATCTGTTTGTCTGAGTTACGTAAAAGGGCAGAGGATGGTTTGAACTGAGTGACTCATGACAGAGATATTTCAAGGCAAACAAGGCAGCTCTGTATGAAGTTAAACCCAAAATGAGGAAGATGGTCAGAAATAAGACTCCAGTTATTAAAATAATCTTAACTGACTGTTTGCTGTCTGCTTTATGTCTGGTTTGTTACATTTGGAAGAAGGGGAAAAAATCCTATTTGCTTCTTTGTTTCTGCGTTTTTCTGACTATAAGGTTTAAAGTTTATTTTGGTGCTAACAATGCATTGTTTTTCTGGAGACACAGTGAAAAGAATATATTGACTCATAGCAGTCATTTCTAAAATTATAACATAGTGGCTCATGAAAACTACATTACATCACACTCAGTATTTTTGCTGTTTTTACCAAGTATCTGTTGCTTCGTTCATCCCATTTAGCTTGTAGTCTCTGTCTGGAACCCATCACCTCTTCACACTGGCCTCCCACCTGGTCTTTCTTGCACAGCCACACCTCTGCTTCCAGTATACACGGCGCACTTACATTCCAGATCAGCCCTATGCCACCATCCCTCAGCTGAGACTCCACCAAAGTTGCAGACACACTGTGCTGCATATTTTCGAGTGCACCTAAAAAAAACCCAACAACAACAACATGCAATTCTCCATGTCTGAAAATTAATGTCCCATGCAAATGTCTTCTGAAGTTGATGTCAGGCAACACCATTTACCTTCATTGTTTTTGAAGGGGCAGATTTGTGTTCTTAATGATCCCTTCCACCATGCCTGTAAATAATTTTATATTTATTATATTATATATATATATTTATGTATTTGCCAATAGCTTAGCTGTCACTTAATATTTTAGCTTACCTGGAAGCACAGGCATGGTGCAACAAAGTCTGATGGAATGACCACCTCATCCTTCCCTTTAGGCTGCCAAAGATGAAAACAAAGTTAAACAAATAAACATGCATGATGTTGATTTTGCATTACCAGAACAAAATATTGACCCACCCATTCATGCTGTTCTGCAGGAATTTTATCCCAAACCATCTGCCATGTGATTGCATCTCCTTGTCTGACATCAGCTTTTACAAGTTGCAGTTTGACATTCCTCCCCTGATCTTTCACACAGAGTCTGGGACCTTAGTTTCAATAGTCATAAATTAGAACTTGGCTGGATCAACTCACTCAATGGTGTAAAACCGTTTTTTACCAGGCCTGCATTTTACACCTGGGTTTTGAAAGTGTCTTACCACATTCCTTTATAGTTCCGTTAGGCTCCTCATCACAAACTGAAAAACAGAGGGTGTAGTAAATGTTGGGTAACACTGCTCTACAATTCATCATATTTTTGCTCCCATTAACTTAAACTCACCATTTTTTAAAGAGGGAAGTGTCATATTTTGACTCTTTGAGTCTACACTGACCATAACAGGACTGCCGAACTGCACTTTTTCTCTCAACAGCAGCTGGAAGTGCAGGAAATATTTAGTAAACTTTAAAACATTTAATTGTATTTAGTAAAGCTCTTAGATTGAATTTATGAGAATGCAAAGAGTCTATCCGTAATGGACAAAGTATTCATATCTGTTACTTAGGCAGAAACATATAGAACAGTTTAAAACAACATCCTTAATTGAATATTCAAGTCAAGTGAAGCGCAAAGTACAAATGAGGTGTGATCCCCCCCAAAAATAGTGCACTTGTTAAGTAACAAAATATCTCTAATTAATGGTTGATAGTCTGAGCTCCAAAAGAGCAACATGGGCCCGCCCTCTTGTGGGCTCCAGGAGGTGTAGGGTTGTGCCGTGTCCGAGGGTTTGTGTTTTTTAATTTGAGTTCTGGTTTCTGTCTTTCTTTGTATTGGGTGCTATGTTTGCTTGCATTATGATTTTATTACTCTTACTTTAGTTTATTGTGCAGGTTTGAATTTACTTTGCGCTTTTAGTACTTGTTGGTTTCATTCTAGTTACTGTTTGTATTTCATAAGTTTACTGCACCCTTCAGTGCCTCATTTGTCACTGTTTAAATAAGTTGCTGTCATGTCTTGTTACCCTCCTGTGTTTAACTGATTACCTCATATGTCTATAAATACCCCTAGCCTTTTGTTTAATCTTTGTATTAATATCCTCTTCATGCTTGTTTCCAGTTATTTATTTAACAAGCAACTTCCTTATAGAATTTTGCAACAACCTAAAAAAAAAATAAAAAAAATTAAAAAAAAGGTCTGACGTGTTACTTATTCCCTGTTATTTGAGGCTCGTTGAGGCGCAATTCCAATCTATGCTTACTTGTGCTACTATCTGGACTGGAACCGAAGAAGGAAAACCTAAACTCAGACGTTCGAAACATGAAAAATTGACACTATTTTGCCATGTTTAATAGTTAAGAGTTTGTTGTTTGAATGATTATGACATTTTAAATTGATCAAATATGCCAAATAAAGGGTACTCTTTCATGTAGTGAAACAAAACAAACCCACAGACTACTTAATTAATCCATAATTAAAATAAATCAGACATAAAATAATACCTTCACTCTTTCCTTATACCTTATATGTCGACTTGTCAACAGTGGAGTTGCTTTGTTTAAAATAGAGTATCTTCCAACAGTCTAACGCTCCCGGGACACTAAAATGCACTTTCACAAAATCTGTAATATAGAGAAAAATGTCATGGAAAAATATGAGGTTACATTTTTTGTGCTTGAAGCACCTGATTCTGCTAACAAACTCAGACACTTTGTTCTGCTGTTTGACACACACACCTTCTTTTTCGCCGTCATCACCCGACTCCTCAGAAACATCCGTCACGATACCCATTTCGTCAGCTTGGATCATCATCGTGTCAGCAACATTAAATACAACATTAGTTCATGACACGTGACAGGTTAACAAGCTCGACAGCTTTGATAAGAATGCAGGAAAACATTTTAACATTAAGAGCGTCGCCATCAAATATGATGCTTGACATCATTATGAAATGTGTGTCCCAGTAGTCTCTCAAAGTGATTTATGGCAAAGCTACCTCGTAGAGTGATGGTGACTTGAAGGCAAAGACTGCAGTTCTGTTTGTTTGAACAGCAGAGAACACTTTCGAGCTGCAACTGTGTAACATCAACTTTACTGTATGGATCAGGGAAGTCATCAGAAAACGGAGCTGTGAAAACAAGAACGTTTCTGCTTTAGACAAACAGGTTTAATTGGGATTGAGATAATAACAGTGAGAGTGGATGTGCAAGCACTGATCATGCTGCTACCTTGATCCACATGGCAGTCAGTCAAACCCTGAAGAAAGAATAAAATGTGAACAAGAGTTGAATGAATCACATCTAAAAAGTACCACTGATGTCAACAATTGTAAGTAAAATATCTGGAAAATAGTTTTTAAAAAATATATGCAGGATATGTCTCTAAGTTAAAAGCTTTCAATTTATCACACAACTGTAGTGAGCAGCTTCAGATATTTGAAAGCCTGATTCCAAATATTTTTATAATAACATTTTGGTCATTTAAAAAAAAAAAACTTTATGCATTTATATTTCCTTTGTTCTGTCTACTTTTGTTGTTATTACTTTTCTGTTGCAGTAGTAGTAGAGTAATTCTTCTACAATATCTTGCTTCCCCTTGTTTTGGCTGCTCCCTTTAGGGGTCACCGCAGCAAATCCTCTGCTTCCATCTGACCCCATCACCAGCACCATCATCCTCTTTTCTGAATATTCAGCATCCTTTGCCCACTTTATCAACTCTCTCTGCTCTTCACATATGCAAACCAACTCAACTTTGCCTCTCCAAAGTACTTTACCTGAGTTCCTCCTTTGATGTATTATTTTCTAATTTTGTCCATCCTGTTCACTACCAGTGGAAATCTTCAGCTCTATCTCCACCTCAATTTCTTGTCTTTTTTTAAACATTATATTGGGGCTTTTTGCCTTTATTACAGTGATGAGTAGACAGAAAAGCAGAGAGAGAGAGAGTGGGGGATGATAGCCTCGGGTTGAAGCTAAATGCAGGCTGCTGTATTTTGCTTCCTGCCTCATGGTCACCTGCTCACTCTGGGAGCTACACTGACATCTGGCATCAGAGCCACAGACCACAGGAGGTCTCGCTACCAAATTAATAACCTTCCCTTTCACTCTTGTTACCATCCTGTACTATCCGCTACTACCACAAATCACCCTGACACTTATCTCCACTCACTCCAACCTGCCTGCACTCTCCTTCACTTCTGTTGCTTTGGATGGTTGAACCCGGGTATTAAAACCAGTCCACCTACAGCTGTCTACTTCTCATTCACACACATGTATTCTTTCTTGCTTCTACTAACTTTCATTCCTCTTCTCTCCAGTGCAAACCTTCAACTATCCAGCTTCCCCTTCTTTTTGCTCCCTACTCTCACTCATCTGTGAGCATCATAGTCCACGGAGACTCCTGTGTGATCTCATTTATAAGCATGTCCATCACCATCGCAAACAAGAAGGGGTTCAGATCCCATAACGGATGAAATCCCACCACCAGCTTGAACCTGTCTGTCACTCTCCATCACTGTTTCTCTCCTGATACGAGTCCTGCACCACTCTCTCTTATTTTTGCCCACATCTATAGAATTAAAGAGGATCCATACTCATCCTGCCATCACTATATAAACTCTTATCTGATGCTACTGCAATGACTTATTTGCTTTCATTCCTGCGTGCACATTTATGTTTATTCAGTGTTGGATTTCAAGGCTTATGTTTTGTTGTATCCATCTATGTATGCTCCTTGTTTTTGCTTTGAATGCTTTTATCTCTGTTCTTTGTTTGACAAATCAGCAACGCCTATGATAATGTCATGTCCATGTCAATGATGTTCAGTGCCGCTTAAAGTCAAGGAATAAAGACAGTTAAGATTTATGTTACATACTGCATCGTGTGCATGAATACTGCCATCTCTGACACAACAGTTTCAGGGAAGTCAAGCTACCTTCCACGGAATTGGAGTGGCGGAGTAAGGTGCCAGACTCAGGTAGATGTGTAAATAAGTAATGAACATCTGTCTCAGGACAGGGTGTCTCTTATCCTAATTTTCCAAGAAGACGACGTTTGCACAATAAATTTTGTTCCCTTTGCACCTACATTTTTTTTTAAATAGATAGCAATAACAAAATTTGGTAACAAACTTTTATAGTTAGATCACTTAAATCCTTAACCGCCCATAACTAGCGTTGTTTTTATTAGTGTCTGACCTGATAATGATAAACGCTATAGTAGACATAATACAAGCGCTACAAGCTTAAAACTGAGCAGTCATAAATACTCTCGCCCCATAGAGAAGAGTCACTCTTGAACTGCTTGATTCCAAAAGAAACATTTCTCAGTTCCCAGGATTCCCACTTACCTTGCTGCAGGTGAACTCAGGTGTGTCTTGGTCAAAAATCTCCAGCGCGCCTGCCGACACGAACAGCCAGAAACACAGCGATAACAGCAGGGAGACCACGTGTGGCACCCACCGGCGTGTGAGACCCATCTTTTTGGAGTGCGCCTGGCACAAGCCCTTTCACTCCGACGCACGTCTCTTACTCCACGGCTACGCTCCCCTCCTCACGGGACACATAAAAATCAGAGCTTCTTATACTTAAAACACCGAGCTCGGCAGGACGAGAAAATCGCGATCATGTCTAGCTCAACAGTAGCGACGCGTCGTGAGGCTCCTGGGATTTTGTTTCACCGCCCTTCCTGATAACTGTATAATCTGGAGTTGGGCGTGTAGCTGCGCTACCTGCGCAGGTTGGATAGGAGGAGGGGGCAAAGCTGTCAGCTGCAACGTGAGTTTCTGCAGGGCTGGTGAATCATTTAGCAACATAAACATAAAGCGGCACGCACACCAAATTATAAAAACAAACCTGCTTGGCAACATGACTCACACTGATTGTTGTGAAGAGAGAAAGTCAAGAAGTAACGAGAAGCTGATCAGAACAAACGTCTGTTTATTTTTCATTATCTTAAACGGTCACAACAACCACGTGTGTGCCAACATTTTCTGGTCTATTTTTTGTTTATGTTTTTTTGAGAGTTTTTTGCAACAGATTGAAAACAGTCATAATGAGTCAGCGGGCAAATTTTCATTATGTTGCTCAGTTAAACTTTGCCATCATTGTGACAATAATGATGTAGATGGATGCTTTATGGTTGTTGTTTTTTTCACTTGCAAGTTGCTTATCGTTTAACTTCTCTCTAACTGAACATGCCAATTTGGTCCACTGTGTGTTAGATTAGTCATCTTATCAAGAAAACTGAAACACCTGCACTAACAAACTCTTTCGTTTCACTTCTCATTTTATGGCACCTGAAACATGACCAACATTGCTTGTTTAAACCACTAAGACCCGAACTCTTCCACGGCATGCATTTTTAATTTCTCTTTGATACTTGGGCATATTGGGACCCGATGAATGTAAAAAGAAAGAATTAACAGATTTTTTTTTTTTTTTTTTTACCTGAATTTTGTTTTTAAGAGAAATGAGAACCTCATATGAAGATATTCGTTTAAAATTTCGATCGAACAGTTTAATGTCCTCATAAGTGGATATCAGGCCCTTGTAGAACAAAATTGATTATTTTGGTTTAAATAACCCAAAATTGATGTCCACATATGTGGACGCCAGGTCCTAGGAGGTTAAGAGAGATATGCAAACCATGCAGATGCATATATACATTTCTCATAATACCAGAGTAAATGCCCTCCTTTGCAGTTTAAACAAAATGATACTAGCTAGATATGTAACTTGTTTGATTTACGTATTTATTTTATGTATTTATTCATGTAACATTATAAAATTGTGGCTTTATTGCTGCTACAGTATTACATCAAACTACCCTCCAGAGGTCTTGTAGGAATCTAGAAGCTTACATGGAAACCTTCGTGTTTTCTTTGCTAAATCATGCAGCAGACCTTTACTTCACGATTAATCCTGTCTAGCAAGTCTGTCACGCAAGCTTAGTCGGTGTTGTGCTGCCATAACTCAAATGAACAAACAACTTATTATATGAAGTTTATAAAACAGGCGACAAATACAGAAAAAAGAAATTTCTGCGATTAAAGAGATACTTTGTCAAAGTAATTATTTTGTCAAGCAGTCTGTTTTTTTTATTCAAAACATATTCTCATAATGCAAACCGTGCCGCAGGCTAATGTCACCTTAAAATACTTAAGAAGGGAAAACAGCTTCAGGGAATAACTAGTAAAACTGAACAAACACTTCTTCAAAGGTCAATCACTTTTGTCTGTAGATCCAGACGAGATGTCACTTTTCTGTTTAAACTCACTTTGCATAATGTTCACCGTTGAAGTTCATAAAACTTCTGCAATAAATATAAGACATGGGAAAGTACCACAGACACGGTTTTCTTGTTCTAATGCTCTGAGATTTTGAGGTAACCACTGCACTACATGTTTTCCGTTGGATAATTTGAATAATACTGGCTTTATCTGTTTCTGTCTCATTGAGTCCCCCAGCCAAGTCTTACCATTCATGTTCATTTTTCGTTTCCATTCATGAAATAACAAGCATAGTGAAAAACACAATGGGGAAAAAATACAACAACAAAAAAAAAGGCCAAAATGTTAATTATTCTTCACTTTTAAAATGCAGGAGGTAGTATGTGTGCAAAAACCACACTTGTAGACACAGCTGTAGAAGTAGCCCCAGTCATAAATAGGAGTTATTACTACAAAAAGCTATTAAACTCACTAAAGGCCAAAAAGATAAACACATGAATGCAGTTACTTTCTAATTAGTAAAGCACATTTTACATTTGCAGTAAAAGTGGAAATCCGATGAAAGCTTTGGCTTAATGTCTGTGTTTAGAAAATCCTATGCAAATTTGACGGTTTTTTTTGTGAACAGCAGTCACGCAGTTTGTCACCTGTGCTGTCACAACACTTTGAAACATTAAATGTGTTCATGAAAAAAGTGAGTTATTATTTGCAACAAGATTTTCATAGTGGTTAGCATATTCGTGCAGATAAGACAGGTGTTCACCAGGGCTTCAGTCACGAAAGTAACATAAAGAACCCTCTGTCAGAGGCTAAATGCTGTGCAAAGGACAGAGTGTTTAGCTCTTCTTAACATGCAAAACATCTTGTGGCATACTGGACACAGCAGAGCTCGGTAATGAATAGTTCGTACAGAGTGAGGGTTTCAGGAGCTTGCAATGGAACACCGGCTCCCGTGTCTCGTGTTTCCAGCAAAACAAAAAACAAAAAAACCACTTCTGTCACTTTGAAACTTGAGATTAAAACTTCTCTGCTTTCCACGGTAGTGGTAGTGTTTCTCCCGTGTAGAAACACATACACCTGCACAGTTCAAGGTCTGGCAGCCAAAGGCCACTTCAGACTGCTCTCAGGCTTATGTAATGTCTTTTTCATCGATGATATTTTCTTGATTGCACTTTATTTTGTTGTGTCTGAGGCACGAGCGTCTGCAGCCTCTGAGATAGTTTCTGTGCCAGCCATATTGCCAGCACTTTAGAAAGGACTCTGGGCCAGCAGGGCCACCTAAATCTAACACTTCTTGTCATCTCTCCCAGCTCCCCTATTAAACCCCTGAAATCCTGGGGTAAGCAGTACTGACGGACCTCCCTGAAGGCTTTTGGAATATCCTTGCTGTGGCCGAGGCCCTGGAAATAGATAAGAACAACTTCTTGATTTTTGTGCTCCTGCAGCACCCTTTTTAAGCGAGCCAGCACAGCTGTGAACATTGGCTCTATCAATGCAGAGGCCTCCTTTTGTCGGTACGAGTCTTTATCGTCACATAATTTAGCACCATCTTTTTTTCCAACAGCTTTTTCTTTTTTAAATTTTCCTAATTTTCTTCCATTCTGCTTCACATCCTCTTCCAGCTCTGCCTTAGTTTTCTCATGTTTCGTGTGTGCATTTCTGCAGTCTACCTCTTTTCTTTCACTCTGATCTGTGTTTGCCCTCTCCATTGTCCACTTCTGATAGGTTTTCTTGGCTTCAGGACTCCAAATTACAAGCACTTTTCCTTGCTCCTTGCAGACAGCATCCCACTGCCCATACAGCCAGGGAAGTGGGCCCAGATCTGCCACACCAGGCCCCGACTCATCCTGGCTTTTAGAGTTTTGGGCCCACAGAGGTGTGCGTACTGTGGCACCTAGTTCCTCCTGAAGAATTGAGGCTAATGCACACACAGCAGAGATATGGTCCGACTGACCTGATGAACACACCAGCAGCAGTGGCTTCTGGATATACAGCCAACCTAAATTTATCGGAAAAGACAAGGGGGGAAAAAAGAGCATGTCCTTTATGTGTTTTAGTTGCTCCTTTAAGACCAACAGTGAAGCTAAAATAATAGAAATAAATTGAAATAAATTCAGGACAGAGTAGTCATTCAATTTAAATTAGCCTGTGCCTTGAAACTGTAAATGAAAACATGATTTGCAGTGAGGTAAATGAACTAACCTGCAGCTCCCCTCTTTGTAGCACGGTGGATAAAAATTCCAAACGACGCAACTACAAACACAAATATCAGAACTGCCACCGCATACAAGCCGAGTCTATTGTGGGTGTCTGTAAGAAAAACAGGTAAGAATAAATAAAACAGATAATGGTGAATTTATTTACTTTGTAGGAGTTGTGTGTGTATGAACATTCAGATGCACCAACTTATGCTGGCAGGTTCAGGTTTGTGAGCACACTTACAGTCCGGGCACAAAATTCTTCTTCCATGACGAACAGGATCCGACTGCCACACCTGAACAACAGCACGAGAATATAGATGATAAAATGCATAAAATCCAGAAATACATACATGTATGTGTGTATGTATATTTACCTGGACGCAAGGATTTTTAGAATAAAAGTGAAGAGGCAAATTTATTATTTTTTCACTTGTGTTTCCTTCCTATAAAATAGAGAACATATGCACACATGTTCACATATTTGTCCTTTAGCATGAATTTTTTCCTTGTTTTTTAATCTGTATTAAAAATGCTTTTTTTTTTTTTACCAACCATTGTAACTGAATGTGCATTCCCTACAGCTGTGCATTCACTCTCAGTAAGGACACAGAGTTGGCTTGAAAACGTTGCTGGAGAAAAAGAGTTGACATGTACCATTATCATCTGCCTTCCAGGTCCAATAGAGACCTCCCAAGAAGGCGTATCTGTGGGGGACAAAAAGGAAGACTGAGTGCATAAGGGAAAGCACACAAACAACCTGAGACTTATTAGAGCTGTTAGTAAAATTCCTCCATGCCACATCCACCCACTCACCTGCTGTAAAAGGGCAAGAGATGTTGCGTATGCCTTGTACAGAAAGCTGTAAAAACGAATTAACATCTGTGAATAAGGGTAGGGTAAGGTAGCGGTGCCTGTTTCCAATCAACGCATCTAGGTGCTTCTCACCTGCACACACATCTGAGGGTGTTTGTCCACTGCAGTAGTGTCATATTTCTGTTAAAAAGTCAAAATTGGTGTTTAAAAAACAAAAACAAAAACAAAAATTTCCCACAAATATTCGTCATGGATGCTGCTATGCTTACAAGCTTGTCTTTCTTCTCCAGGGTGGAGTTAAGCACAGGCGTGCAGAGGTGTTTGTGCTGCATCCAGCAGAGGGAGGCAGAGATGTTCAGCTGGCTGGCTGGGCACAGTGTTTTCAGCATAAAACCGTCCGTGTAGAAAGTGATTTCAGAGGTGGAAAACGCATCTCTGCCATCTGTTGAGGCGATGTTAACGCAAAAAAATTTAGAACGACATGCCAATAACATTCCCGGGATGCAAACGTTGGCCAACCTGTATCACCTGTATTACTGGATCACAATAAACACCACCAAACAGACATGCATGAACGCACAGATGTATGTGAACATATGCATTTTTTAGGTCAGTTTTAGACAACGAGACAGACAAAAAAAAAAAAAAAAAAAAAAAATGAACACCTTCTTGTCCATCGTCATGAAGACACTTTTAGTTTTGCATTTGCATTTGCAAGAGTCTCTTGGTCCATAACTATAAACCTACAATCATCAGACCATTGGCCCAACTTAATAACAACACTAAAAGAATGAAGAAATAGACCAGGATTGTTCAGTTTGGTTAAGACTAGACATTTGGGGGTTTCTTACTTTCGGGCCTGTTATAGAGTTTTAAAGAGGAAAAACAGTCAAGGCAGCTCACTCTCTAGGCAACGTTTGCTTTTAAATCGACTTCGACCCAGTGTGAGATGTTGACAGTGACTTTAAGTTACTTTTACTCCTGTATTGTTTAAGTTCTGTTGCTCTTTTTCCCCCGCGTCTTTTACCCTCTGGCCTGTGTTTGCCTTTTATGTTTGGTGTTATTGTACAGCACTTTATTGCTGTTTTTAAAAGTGCTTTATAACTCATTTGGGACGGCTGTGGCTCAGTAGGTGGAGCAGGCTGTGGAAAGTCAGTGTATTGAACTCTGGCTCCTCCAACCTTCATGTCTAAGTAGCTCTGGGCAAGATACTGAACGGCGAGTTTTTCCCGACGCATCCATCAGAGGGTGAGTGCATGAATATTAGTTTAAAAGTGCTTAGACATAGAAAACAAAAGGCACTTGCATTAATGGGTGAATGAGGCTTGTAGTAAGTGCTTCAAGTGCTCAACATGAGTAGAAAAAGCTTTATATAAGTACCATGAAACGTGTTAAATCCTGTTATCATATTAATACAAAAATGCGTCTTGTATCAGTTACTGCGTAGCAGGCTGGCAGTATTATCAATAATGGAGTCACAGCTGCTCTGCTGGATAACTTCTGTAACAATATTATCTCTTAAAAGGATACAGCAACATAATTCTTCTGTATTATCTTATGTAAACAAACAAACAAAGACGTCCTCCTAACAGCACATATTGAAACTTGTATTAACCTGCCAGAGTGTTGTGTACACCTGTTTAACTGCTTGTTAATGCAAATATCTGATCATCCAATCACATGGCAGTAATTCAGCGTATTTATGCATGCAGACAGGGTCAAAACAACTTTCTACAACAGCTGATCTACCGGGATTTTCCCGACGCAATCATCTGGAAGGTTTGCAGAGCATGGTCTGAACAAGAGAATATATCTGGGGAGTGGCAGAGCTCTGGGTGAAAATGCCTTGTTGATGCCAGCGGTCAGAGGAGAAAGGCCAGACTGCTTCAAGCCCGCGGGAATACAATAAGTAACTGAAATACCGCTGTTACAACCAAAGCATGCCAAGGAGCATCTCTGAATGCAAAACACATCTAGATGTGAAGCTGATGGGCTACAGCAGCATACTATTCCTGTCAGCTAAGAACAAAAACTGGACAAGAGAATGGCAGACAAATGTTGCTTGATCTGACGAGTCTCGATTTGTGCTGTGACCTTTGGGTCACAGTCAGAATTTGAGTGTAATGGTGTGAAGCCCCTTTTACTGGGACACTTTGGGCCCCTTAGTATCAGCTGAGCATCAATGAAACATCACAGTCTACCTGAGTATTGTTGCTGACAACGTCCACCCCTTTATGTCCACACTGTACCCATCTTCTGATGGCTGCTTCCAATAGGAAATGCATCATGTCGCAAAGCTCAGATCATAAGTTCATTAAGTGGGTAATTATGTGTATTTGTCATACGGATAAAAATTAATCTCTTTAATATGTATTCAATCTAAATGAATGAAACACAACCACTTTAGAGAACACAACCACTGCAACTGCAACAAAAAGTTGGCAGCACTTTCTGGTAATGCAATAAAACTTCCTTGAACACAACAATGGAAGAGGATGGGAGTAACTGACACAGATGTGCTTACGGAAATCTGAAACATCGTACGCTGCAGAATCCTGCATTGCAAGAGTCAGTTTGTTTTGTTTTAGTGTGACAGGCCCGTTTGCTGTAACAAAACTTGTATTGTAGCTTGTGTGAGGTTTGCATTTTTTGGCATTGTGAAAGATTTTAAGACAAGGGGAATGATGAAGCGCCTTGTATTTATCAAGTATTTCACAGATAAACATTTCAAAAAAGCTGTAGAGCACTCATTTTCCAAAGCTTCTTGTTGTTGGAGAAACTGTGGCTTCTAAAAAGCCGGCCATTACCACATATTTTGGACGTGTCCAAAACTGAACACATTACTATTATTTGCAGAATTAGTTGCTTTATTAAGGACAAATAATAACATATTTCTGTTTTGTTTTGTACAATTATGAATTTCTAAATTCTCCATCTGCAAGTTTACAAAATAACGACCTACTTTGATTCTTGATAAGTTTAATGGACAGGAAAGCAAATACAAAGAAATGGCTTAAGCCAGAAGTCCTAGCTTTAGAGGACTGGTATATCCTCCTGAGAGCCAGAAGAAAAAATGTTTGGATATTTATTTATTATTTCATTCATTCAAATTTAAATGTTACATCTTTCAATTTTCCCCCAAAATTGTTTGTTTGTTTTCTGTTGTTATTGTCCCTTGTTTGATCACAGAATGATGTGATGCATTGTTTCCAATTAGTTTTACTAAAAAAGTTTTACTTTATGAAAATTAAAAGAGTTAGATGACAGAAACACGTCTGATTACTAAAACATCATATTAACAAATAACTTGTCAGAGTCTAGCTTCTTTTTTTTAAACTCCATTCTGCAGACCCGACTCTCACATAAACCTGTTTTGTGAGGTCATGGCTCCCCACCATTAACAATGACCATGGATGGTATGATAGAGGGCTGAGTGACGCAGACAGGATTTTACTCAGAAATGTGGAAGTGGAGTCACACTGAGTGCTGTGAGGATGTGAGGTGGAGGAGGGCCACACGTCCGAGAGAGAGAGAGAGCTCGGAGGAGGACGTACTACCAGGTCTTAGGGAGCTCGAGAAGGGGCAAAATGACGACACCGTTATACTTATTCAAAAAGTCAATTTTGGATAAGAAGTATTGCGTAAGCTCGGGCTCTGAAGTTATGGGATTTGGTTTCTCAATTGCCATAAAACTGTGACGGGACTCATTTTTCCATCCCAGCCTTTGAGTTCTCACTTCCCTGAGGGCTTTATTCTCTTTGACTTGTTACTTTATTAAACTGCCTTATCTTGAAGAATATGTGTCACTCTACTGATTCAGCTATAACTAGGAACCAGTAAATTCAGGTCCTAAGTTATCTGAATCATGCTGTGAACACAGACACGCTGAAGAATGTTTCACTTGTGCGCGGTTTTAATGCTGTCTTCAGACAGAAGTGCGTCCCTCTGGCTTGTGTGCAGTTTTTTTTTCTTTCCCTAAAACCTGGTTACTTATTTATAGTTTAATGTAATCTGAGGACCATCTGCTTGGTGTTGTCTTGTTTTCACATTTTGTGCTTTAAAAAGAGGAATTCAATTCAAAAGTTTCTTATCTCCCTTTCTAAACATCACAACGCCTAAAAACGTTCTCAGTCACACTCACCCATGAGTGTCTCTTCAATGGGGCACTTTTTACGCCGCGTTGCGTCAGTGTGGGTGTAATATGCCTGCCAATACAAACAAGACCTGGTGTAAGAAAGAATACTGACAACACAAAATACTGCTCCACTGACGATTACACTCAGCTCACCTCTATGCACACACAGGGCAGCAGGTAAGAGATGTTGAGAATAGCTGACTGGGACGTATCAATCTGTAAAGCACACACAAACACATTACAACTTTTCAACACAAGCTGGTCAAGGCAGCTCACTCTCTTATGGAATATTTACGTTTGAGTCCACTTTGAGTCCCGGCCTTGGACCCAGTGTGAGATGTTCTCTGTGATTTTAGGTTACTTTCTAGGGACTCCTGTATTGTTTAATTTCCGTGCCTTTTACCCTCTGGCCTGTTTGTTTCTTATATTTGGTGTTACTGTACAATTTTTTGGTCAGTCCTATTGCTGTTTTTTAAAAAGTGAGTATTACGGGAATTCAACTGTATTTTTTTTATGTTTCCATTTAATTTTATTTTGTTCTTTTTAAACATATTTTCAGACGTTTGCAGTGCAGTAAAAACAAGAGCAACGTGCAGGCCAATAATTTGCCCACTTGAAACCCATTTTAATATACTTTACATCATTTGGAGTGTAACTAGTTTTAATTTATGTGAATATAGCACATCTGTAGTTTTCATTGGATTGTTAAGTTAGTTAATTTAAATGTTTAGTAGTAAATATCAAGTGAAAAAAGATTTTAATCACCAGTGTATGTTGTTTTCAAACAATAATACTTATTTGAGCACATTGTACATGTATTCAGTATGTTATGTATTTAAACAGTTATAACCTGTTAAACGTAACCTACGTAACAACACCATAATAACTATACTTACGATTAACTATACTCAAAAAGTAACCCATGCTGACACATTATTGTCATTTGAAATAGCAAATGATTGAAAATGTAGCATTATCACCACTTTGACCTTTAGATAAATATATTGACCTTGAAGGAGAGGTCAAAGGTCAAATGTGGTAATTTCTATATTTTGACAATACACACCACATTTGTAAGAGTCACCGTTTCTAAGTTATATTCTTTTTTGCCCATTTTCAACCAATCGGTCATTAGGTTGACCTTGATGACCCGTCAGCAGATGTAACCCAAATTTTGTTGGATTGTTAACATGACCCCTAGAAAGTTTCATCAGAATTAATTAAAAGCTTTTCGAGCCATCGTGTTCACAGACAGAATGACACACAAGTGTGCAAACACTACCAAAAACAAGGTAATAAGTAAACTTGCCCGTAATACTCACTTTCAGGGGATGCCTCTCGCCCTTGCATTTCCATTCATTTTTGTAACAGTGTCTGACATAGACCTCTTCAGTGTTCATGGTAACAGTAAAAGATTCATTCTTCGTGGTGACGTCGATGGATTTTCTCTTCATAGCGACAGTGATAGATTTAGATGACGAATCCACAGACAGATCGAAGTCTGGACTTTCTGTCACACACAAAACAAGCCACAGAATATTTGAATAACTGGAGGCACACGAGCGTGTGCAGATGAACTACTCAAAGACGACGAATGTGCATCGTAGAACTATCTGGATAATCTTTCCATTGTTTTGATAATGAGCAAAAGTCAAAAATCGGTGCACCGGTGATGTTGAGTCACTAAGTGTTTTTGATGACTATGGAAATTATGTGATTTACATGAAGCCACCAACCTAAATCTAAATGTTCACAGCTCTGTTCACAACCACAATTAAAATATCAAATGCCACCATGTTGCCTGGAAACAATCAGTTTATGTATCTAGTAGAGAAATGCACAGATTGTATTTCAGATTCCAGATCACCTTTACCTTCTACTCTGTAAGTGACATTGCAGCTTAGTGACTTCGTGCTGTAGAGCACAGAAACAATGTTTCCAGTGTTCGCCTTGACACAGTCATATTCAAGCACCCACTGCAAATGAAAAAACAAAACAAAAAAACAGCCACAATCAGGTTATATTTATCTATAAAACTATGCTTAATATTTTAGCAGTTCAAAGGAAAAAAGCCATCTTACCATGGGACGACTGGTATTTCTCTCTGGTAATTGCGGTATGTTACAGTCGCAACAGCTGAACTTTTCACCTTTACGTGTTTTATTCTCACGCTGAGAAGGAGAGAATGAGAGAATGAGAGATGATACCACTGTACCTGTTAACATCATGAACTGCATAGTCATACTGACATTTCTCACTCTTCGGTGCAGCTGCAAAGGTAACACCAACCTGTATTTTCTGTGGCAGTATTTTCAGGGTAGGCCTAAGTGTCTTCTTAATTGGACTGAGAATTTTAAGCTTCGGGCTCTTGTTAAAATCTGGAAGAAGACAACTTTGTCAGTTGTGCCACATAACAGTTTTATAGGTGGTGACATACATCCACATGTGTGTTTGAAGTGGATATGTGAACTTTGAAGGCATGGTTGCACTCCGTACCCTCAGCTTTCAACCAGACATAAACAGAAACACATTCAGAGTAAGCCTTCCCAGTGATAGTAGAACTTATCATTTCCACAGGGCATCTTTCATCAACATGATCTGTGCAGGGACAGAAGAGCATTAGGACGGCTATCACACGCTTTCACAATGAGAAAAGTCAAATAAATTAAATAACTTACCTTTTGGGTTTCCAATCTAAAGTAAGGAGAACAAAGATAAAAATATGTTTAGGAAATATTAAGAAATAAGGAAGAACATTTAGACATTTATGTCATTTAAAAAGAAAAATGGCCCACTGGATATCTGTGAGAGCACTGTTAGTGCTATAATAAGCGATATACAAGTTTGGGGGCAACATATGCTGCCATCCAAACCAATGAAAGTCTCAGTCAGCTTAATTCAAACCACATTAATCAGGTATCGCACATAAAAGCGTGACTCCGATATAAAAGAGTCAAAGATGTGAGCAAAGAAAGTCCCCCATTTTTGATCAGTCACAGCAAGAAACTGTTGGTCTCTGGGGAGGATTCTTTGTCTTGGTTTTTTTTGATTGGCGTGTGTTTTCATTGTTATAAATGTAATAAGTCATTCAAATTAGTCTTAAATCGTTGTGTTCTGATTTAATTTACATTTCCTCTCTGCAACTTCAACCGCTGTAGTTCAAACATACAAAATAAAACCAAAAGATCAAAGTCCACTCATTAATTTGACTGGAAATAATAACAATACACTCTCATTTAGCGTTTACAGTCATTTCACGCAAATAAATTCTGCTCTTTTCGCTTTTGTAGTGCGCTCTGTGTTTAACTTACCCGACACGTTGTGGTATCTTTTAGCATCACCGGAGACACTAAGAAGCAAAGAATTATAAAGGCGGCGGGAAAATGTATTTTACGAATATAAAACATATTGAAGTTGAAATGTTCGCGCAATAAAGGGCCAGTGCGTCGTGTCATCTCGAAGCGGTCTGTTTTTTCTGCTCATCTGTTAGGTTTCCTGCTGTCTGGCGTCAGAGCGCCGTAGAGTTTCATGAAATCTGCCCGTGGGGTTATCAGCTGGAAAAAACACGAGTCGGCTTGTTTTTTCTGTGTTCTCAAACTGGCTTCTGTGTTCTCACTAACTGGCAAATGACTAAAACCCGAAGGCGTTTGTTTGAAAAAATGTCAGTGTTTTTTCATGAATAATCTCTGCCACCGCAGCTCCGCCTCTCATTAAAGTCCCAGACCGCGGGGTGAGAAAAAAAGTGTTTAGTCTTACAGATGAATGGGGACACTTGAGATGATGCTCACTCTGAAATACAATACGCACAGAGCTGCTTGTAGTAATCCCGGCGTTATATCAAAATATATATTTAAGGATAATCCACTGCTTTCAGAAATTGACATGGAGAGTCGCCTCTGTTTTATCACTTTATATTAAATTGAATAAAAGCAGTTTTTATGGCAACTAAGAAACAATTTGTAGTATCAAAGAAAATCCAGTCAACCTTAGAATTTAACTTTAAAACTTTAAAACAACAACAGCTGTTGCTGTTGTTCCTATTTTTAAAAGTACAGTGGGAGACAGAGACTTCAAACAACTTCACTACTTTACATTAGGCCTTAAACGTTTCTTTTTTCTAACTCTTATAGTTGGGGTTGGATCAAGTGAGCCTAAATCATCCCTCTCCATGTTGCATAAGCACTCCCATATTCTTTTCCATTCTCTGTATATTCATACAGCACTGCATGTCATAAGCTTTGGTCTACTCTCACCTATGCCTCCTGCTTGTCTTTCTATGCACTCTTTGTCTCACTTCTCTTTCCTCTCACCTCCCAACAGGTCTCAGCAGTTGCCTGCTGCTCTCTGAGCCCGGTTCTATCACAGATATATTCCTAGAGAGAGATCTTCCTCTCCACCATCACCAAGTGTTTTAGGAATTGCTGGGGCCTTCCTTTTAATATCACAGGACTTTCACAATATACTTTACAATACAAAGCACATTGAGACAACTATTGCTGTCAACTGCAGTAAGTAAAGTAAAGTAAGTTATGGGGGGGTGGGGGTGGGGGGTGGGGTGTTAGTGGACAAACTGGACAAAGGATAGTGAAAATGGTCGTGCCAGGCAGGAGGAAAGAAGTGGACCACAGAGAAGATTTATAGAGCGATGGAGGGCATGCAGAAGTGGTGATGGTGCACAGCATTAGAGCCCATTGGGCACTTTTATATATGTATGTATATATAAGTAGAAAATGACAATGGTAAAAAAAATAAACAAACCAGAAGAAAGAAAGTAGCAAAACCAAAGTGACACCTCTCACATTCTTCACCCTGCATTCCAATGGCTCCCCTCTGGGAGCCACCTTTGTCCCCGAAGCCACGCTCCAGCCGATAAGACCATTTCCCACACCAGAAACTTAAACTACTCTACACTCTTTTTATACTGCCGACACTTTATTCACTTTTAGTCACTTAAAGTCATTTATTCACCTATTCAGTCACTTTAATTTTAAAACTGTGTAATTCTAAAACTGTGTGTATAGTGTATATTCTGTGTGTATTTATTATCTCACACTTATAGCCTGTTTATGCCCTGTCCTTATCTTCAACGTCATGCTGCTCTGTTGTATCTTAATTGCCCCTTGGGGATAAATAAAGTCTTTCTGATTCTGATTCTGAAAACATTAATGAGACGTCAGTTTCTCTTCCATTGTAGTTCTCCGCCTGGCTGCAACAGTTACAAAGTCCCTGCCTTTGATCGTGGAGGTCCACGCCTGCAGAGTGCCTATTAAGACATAACCTACACAATAAAGGTAAAGGAACATATGACTGAAAAGCACAAGGATAATAATGTGCAAACATTTAGAAGTCAGTGAGTACCACCTGGAATCCAAGCAAGTATCCACTCACTTATCCATTTCATCAAAATGGGGAGCGGGAACCTGGACACTATCCCAACAGTCCCAGAGGCGAGAGAGACGAGAGACGGGCTACATCATGGACAGGTTGCCAGTCTATTGCATGTGAGTCTAATCCTTTATTAAACTAATGTAAAGCTTATGTGGCAGCAGTAAACAAACGGTGTGTCAAAATCTGACAAATCAATTCAAAGAACACCAGCTATGACAGACGCCCAAAGACCTGTGGCAACTCCAAAGGAAGCCTCTGAGGGTCAGACTGGAGAAGCGGTGAATACAGCAGTTGACCTGGACCAACAGTAATGACAGCTTTGTGGGAGAACAACGAGACAGACTACTCACATTGAAATTTGGTCACATCTTTAGTGTAAACACTTCAAATCAAAATAAATATAGTTTCTGCAGTATGATACATGGATGTGTACATGAGCAAAGCATACAGCCAAAACAAAAAAAGATTAAAAGAACAACATTTATGGAGCGGCAGAGTCATATGGACTCATTCCTTCAGGTTATGGTAAGAAAAATGAGTACCTTGATGTACAGATCTGATAGAGACATGCCCAGATAAACTTACAATAGTTTGTTTACAAAGACGCATCAGCTAAATCTTGATTTGGATGAGGTGCAATATTTGTTTACAAATGGGTCACTTTGCAGAGCTCCATTTTCACTTTGGCATCAAGAGCTAGATGCTAAACTACACATTCAAGGGTTTTCTTTGGTATTTCAGGTTGGCAGTTTGCTAAACAGTGAGGTAAATAATTATTTATTCCCCTGCTGAATTATCAAGTTTGATCACATCATATCAAGTTTGGTTCATTTTAATAAATAGAAACAGAATATCAATCAAAAATCCAGAAAAAAACCCAACATTAAATATATGTCATAAATCGATTTGCAAGTCAGCCAATGGTGATCTTGGTGACTGTCTTCCCAACTGCCTTTAGGTGATTAACACAAGATCTTGCATATAGCTCCAGACCAAATGATCCCACAAAAAGTTGTCACCTTCTCACCAAGCTTCTTGCTGATGGTCTTATGGCCTAGTCTAACCTTGTGCAGCTCTACAATCTTGTCCTTGACGTCCATTGACGGCTCTTTGGTCTGGAGAGATTGGAATGGGAGAAATTGATTCTTTGGATGGGTGCGATTTATACACACGAGTTAAGATCAGGAGTATCTTAAACTGACTGATTGATTGATATCACTGTGCTACGTCGGAGCACAGCCGATGCGCGTGCACCAGAACTGTGGCTGAGTTGTTGGGCGTCAAATACAAATTTCACTCACTGACATGCAAATCTATCTACCGTATAACTTTCGTGTAATGGTATATTTTTTCTTAATTTTTTGTATCCCATCTCGCTCCACTAAAACAAAATCCACATTAAATTTTGACTGTTAATTTCTTGGGAAATGAGCAACCTTACAAATTCAGTAATGGATCAAATTACACCCCCCACTGTATATCGGAAGAACCTCTTTTGAACCTCTTAATGAAAATTCCCTTAACTATCGGGCAGATGTGGCACAAGCATTCATTACTGGGTTCAAAGAATAATGTGTTTTGCTACCTTTTCATCTGGGGCCACAATATGGGCAATACTTTTAAATTTCACAACAGCATTGGTTGTACTTTGTGTTTCTAAAGTATGATGGTGAAAAGGTAAGCATAATTATTTGCTCAGCTTAGACGTGCAGCATTACTGTTTAGCTCTGTCACTCTCTATGGTTTCACAAGCAGCCTCACAAGCTGTGGTCTACTTACAAAAACCCCACAAACCTTAAAATAACTATCTTTAGTAGGTATGGATGTAAATGATCCTTCCTCACTGCTGTAGATTATCTCTTATCATGTTGACTGTTCAGATAAATACACCCAAAGATCAAATGCTCTAGATTAATCAGCGGTTGTGGTTTGTGGGTTAATTCGTCTTTTAAAATCTAAATTTATAATCACACTAAAACTATAGATGTGCTTAAAAAGACAAAATGCTGTAATTACAGTTAGAGCAGAAATCTAAGGGGGGTTAGAGTTCATAGAGAGAGAAAAAAAAAGGTTTCCACATCACTGTGAGGTCACCCCCCCCCCCATGTGCTCTGCTGAAATGCTTGTGATGCTTATCAGTACTTTCCACTCACTTGCTCAGAGCCGGAAACAAGACGTCTTCAGAGAGGTGTGTCTTCTCAAATGCAAATCGTAAGATATAAACTGTGTGGTGAGTGGGTTCTCAGAGTCGGGTGGGGAATCTTTACAATGTCTGGAAAGAGTGATTAAAAACTCTGACTTGGATCACACTGGTTGTCGAGTGAACTCACATGAGAACTGAAAATGTCAAAACAGCCACCTTATGAGAAACGTGGCTTAAATGAAGGCATAAAGTGAAGTCACGAGGAAACCTCAACATCAGGCAACTGCTGGTGCTTCAATGTAGCCTATATCTCAGAATTGTTCATCTAAAAACACCCTCAAACGGCCATGTTTGAGGGTGTTTTTAGATGAAATGCACAGAACAGGGCGTCTTTGTGACATCCTGCATCTTTCCCTAATACCTCCAAGCACTATTTTAAACTTGAAAAATTGTTATTATATTATCTGTTAGATGGTTTTGTTCCAGCATTGAGGAACTTAAAACATTGAAGCCCTGACGCCCTCTGAGAAAAAAAACAAAAGACCCTTAAAGAAAAGAAAACAGACAAGCACATTGATAAAACATGATATGGATGTTGTGGAAAGGCTGTCTAACAAGCAGAACCACTCTATAGTATGTCTGGCATCATATAGCAGCAAGGCACTTTACAGGAAAAGACAAAAACCCTGCAGAACCAGTGTGAGGGCCCAGTAGATGGGAGGTGCACGTTTAACACTTCACTAGCACTGTGAAAGTCATTAAGTCGTTTAGACACAACAAAGGAAAGTTCAGGAGGAAAGCATATCTTCAAAGTGTCAGATGTGACATGTCCAGTGTTTACCCTTTCAGAAAAGAAGTTGACTTGAGCCTTTAAGCAAACACGGACACAAACACCCCCCCACTTGGCAGTGTTTCAAAGCAAATACAACACTTGACTGGTCATGAATGTTGATCAATCTTTCATCTTATAAGTCGTCCCCGTCTGTCTTGAGTTATTAACAAAATGACAGAATGCATCAGGCCATGAGAAGCATGTATGACTCACGATTATCCTGGAAAGAGGTAATGGGAGGGTCTGAATTTTCTGCTGAACATAGTGAAATATTTCCACAGAACAACAGGGAACAAGAAATAACAAGACGAACCACAAAAAACAGCACAAAACTTTAAAAAAACGCAATTATTTTCTGTTTTGTTTTTTTTATTAAACCTCTATTGTTATGCAATCTGCTTATATAAAAGTTCTAAAGCCATCAGCCTGATACTAAGACAGACAGTGAGGCAATTGTGTGTTTCAGTTTAGTCCTCATTATTCATTGACCAAGTGGCCTGTGTGACACGTACATATCTTAACAAAACCGTAAAAACAGGAAACAGGAAACATGATGGACACGTACTGACAGACAAAAGAGACTGCACTGTGATGTTCAGTGCAGGTGGAGTGATTAGAAGTAGTCCGTGACGAAACAAGCTTGTGGACCTTGTTAATGAGAAGTCAGCAGAATAAATTACAGTAACGTTGGTATGCCCCAAAAGTGGGCTGCGACAGTCTCTTTGTGCTCCTCTGAAAAATGACTTCGACAATAGCACCAGGCCTGTCACCGTTTTCCTTTTGCGGAGGTGGATGATGAATGTGAGACGTGCTGGCGTTGTGAAATATCCACAGTGTGTGCATTCGACGTACACGACACACATTTCCCTGTTTACATATGAGATTACCTGTGTGACTGTGTGAGGAAAACCCCCCAAAAGAACAAAAAAAACAAAAACAAAAACAGGGAAAGGCAGTTGTGTATACTTCATAGCATAACACTATGTTCATTTTGTGAGTCTGTAAACCATCATCTCATTTGTTATTAAACATATATCGACCACATACGAGGAATATTTCGATTCATGATTCTGAACATAGCATATTTCTCCATTTCTTTTCTTTTCTTTTTATCAATTCTCTTAAATACAATATTTTACATGTCGGATTAAATACGGTTTAGTGTGCATGAGTGTGAATATCACGGGGCCAAGATAGTGGATTTTCTTTCTTCCCCCCACTCCTTGTTGCTGGCACTGTTTTTTTTTCCTCTTCTTCTTTGTAATCTATGATGTAGGGCTGGGCTCTCTAGCGTTCGTGTGTGTTTGTGTTCAGTCACTGTCACTAGTTTCGCTGCTGGGGTCCCCCTGCACCTTGCTGCGGTGCTGCATGGCGCGATGATAGGCCACCTGCACTGATTTGCGGATGTTGGACTTCCTGCCTTCGAGCATCTTCTCTTTGTCCAGCTCTTGGTCGACGCCCAGAGGCACCAGCTTAGAGCGCGGAAGCCACTGCCTGCAAGCACATAAGCACAAGCACAAACATTAAAGAAAACATGCATTGGTAAATGCTAAACAGACTGGCTTCTTATATAACGCTTCTCTACCTTTTATACTATAAGCCTCAATCACCCATTTAAACAAGCACTTTTTTCTACGCCAGTGTTTTCTATTTAACATTCACACTCCGACAAACGCAACAGGAACAACTGGCGGTTCTGTATCTTGCCCAACAATAATTTGGCAATCAGGCTGGAGCAGCCAGAAATCGAACCAGCAACCCTTTGATTAGACACAGTCAGTCCAGACAGAATTACTGTTTAGTTAAAGAGTAATTGGTTCCCATAATTGGTTCCCATGGTCTATTAATTTCTTGACTGACTTCAGAGTTTATGCACCCTGGATGCCTCCTAACAACTGCTGTGCTCATCAACTTTATAAATTTCTCCAAACTTAGCAAAACATGATCATAAGTAACTGCAGAGAACAAAGTGACCTAAAATAACACGTTCTTTCCCTTGTATTATCAAAAACCACGTTTGCCCCATTTCTACTGAATGTTCTGTCGCTGCACTTCCGTACAAAGGCTGCAGTTTGCTTTGAACTGTTGCCACAGAGCTACTTGTGTGCAAACATCCAGTAACATCACAAGCTGCCTTTGGTAGCAGGTTTTGTTTTATTTTTGCTTTACGCTGCTTGATTGTGTTAAAATAAAAAATACAACATATCAGCAAAAAATTAGCAGCAAAAAAAAAAGGAGGTGAACTCTGAGAATGAGTCACCTCCCCCAAAAAACATCACTTGAAAACCAACCATGTTCTCTTGTTGTCAAAGAAGAGGACCAGGAACAGGTGCTCCCTGGCCTCCTGGGTCATTTGCTCCCCAAGTTTCAGCACATCCAGAGGGGGGACAGGGATTGGGACACCTCGGTGGAACACCCCCTCCCTGGGCATCTTTGGGTCAATTATCTACAAGCAAACAGTAGCATGCAGAGGTTTAGAGAGCCAGTCATATTTTGACCGTAGTCTGTGCTATTTGTGTTGTTTGCCCGTGTCTCACCAGAGCAGGATATGAAGGATAGCCTCTGCACTTGGCCCAGACCAGGTCTAAAGCTTCCAGAGAAGAATAATCATCTGAGGCCATCCAGCACCCTGACCTGTCCCGCCCACGCACCACTGAGAGTTGGGAAAACAGCGTCCGTTAAGCAATCTCACTTCTACTTAAAAACACAATTTATCACACAATAACACTGTTCTAAGCAACTGTTGCTACAAAACACTTCCCTTTAATTGAAAATACGTTAACTCCTAATGAACCTGGGTGGGGAATGATACAGCTTCTCCAGTTTGAGCGGAGTATCCTGAACAAATGGTGCTACACAAATATAACACTTGACATAGTGAAGGGGGGGCACTTCCTTTGACAGGGAGTACAGGTCCTGCTATGCTGACATGTGGTGGCTGTGACAGATTACAGCAAAGAAACTGATGGAAAATTCAAAATGTTGTGTTATTTTTATGTTTTGTTTTTTAAAATACACCCACTGTTTTACGCTATCTTTAGCACTATCAGTGCCACATTGCAGAAATGATGTTCTGCTCTGACGTTCTCTCCTATAAGGACTTATCCGTCACATCTCTGTCGCTATTAATGTGTGAGAAAAAAAAAGTTTCAGCATATTTTTTATCTGCAGTAATGTCTTTACGGATATTTAAGCTTCAAGTAAAATTAGATTCCAATCAGACAAAATATGCCAAATTATTTACAGGCTGAAAAGGCAAAGCTATGTTGGGTGATTCTGAGAAAACACTCACTATCTAAATAAATAGAAACTAGCTGTGTGCGCTTTATGTGAGCTTTAGAGGTTATAAAAATGTGCTTACGGTGTGAAACACCCCTCGAGCCACCGACTGAGTAGGAATCATTTTCTGTGCCTGATGTTTCCTCGCTGCTATCTTCCTGGAAAGCGCGTGAGAACGACGCCTTTCCTCTGCCCTGCTTAGAGGGAGTCGTGCTGCAAGAGAAAACAGACAGAACTATCAAGAGGCGTATATTTTATCACAAGTGTTACAACAACTGGATGCTTCAAGCAGGGGGGGATTTCTGTTGTAAAGTTAAAACTGTGTGTTAAAGGTGCCATAAAATTTCAAGAGAGATGATTGTTAAGTCACTGGGTTTGTTTCTGCGAATGAAACCTTATGCTCACGTCAATTGGTAAAAGAACTGATTTTAAGAGTACCAGGCATAAGCATTAATCACCTGGTCCTGTCTGAAGCTGCACTGCTGCTGCTGCTGGTTGTGGACTCAGAGTCTGAGCTTGAACGAGGGAGATGAGGTTCACTTCTGTACACGCGGAAGCTTTCCGTTACTGGTTGGTTTCCTGTATCAAAGCCATTAGTTGGAAGTCCTGAAGGAAGAAAATAGAAACAAGTGAGTGAGGGTGCGACATGGCATTTATTGTACATTAAAAGTTTATTACGAATAATCTAATTTACCTGGCAGCAGGTCATCATTGTCACTGTCGCTGTCAGAGCTGGAGCTGGTGTGAGGGCTGCGGGGACGCTTCCTGTGCCTGCTTGGTGACAGCAGGGGGAGTTGTGGGGGACCAACAGGACTTTGGCTTACTCCTGCCCCACCATAACCTGCATCTCTGTTCTTGGGTGGGCGTCCCGGCCTTTTGGGGGGTCCAGCTATTTTTTGGTTCTTCTTGGAGAAGAGGACAGATGTCCGACGGCCCACCTCTGGAGTCAGGGATGAGGACACATTCAGATCTTGATGGGGAGAGAGGTTTATATGTTAAAACACAGGCAAATGCTTATTATTCGACTGCTATTGAACAGCAAATATCGTTTTCACTGTTATGTCGGACATTAGTGCTAATATTTTCCTAGACACACCCTTTCCACCAATCTCCTGGCTGCTGCTCTCTCCCCCCTCATCGTGGTGTCCTGCAGATGATGAGTGATGGGGGAGAGAAGAACTCCGGTCTCCTCCGCCCACAGAGTCCCGGCCCCCCATGCCAGAGCCTCCTTCACGCTGGTGTGCAAGCTTCCTTTTGATCACACTGATCTCCTTTCTTAGGGCCTTGGCTCTGCGAGACTGGCCAATGCTATGCTTCCCTGAGCTGACCTCATCGAGACGGGACTGCAGGTAATGCAGCTGCTCTTCCAGAGGTAACCGCCGCCTGTTCTCTGGCAGGAGCAGGTCTGCGCAAGGCAAGCAGAAAGAGAAGCAGTTAAGAGATGTTGGAAATGAAAAGAAAATCAATCTTATAAAGCAGTCACACATAACCAGAAACAGAAAATATAAAAGTAGGTTTGTTTCCTGGTTAGCTATATATGGGGTAGGCTATCTTTGAGCCAGACAGACGACAACATCAAGCTTTAAACATAAAGTACAAATCCAGCATACACAAGCACACAGGATGTATGATAATGTTTTAGCTCAACTGAAACGGAACTGCATGAATTACAAGCGTCACCTAGTGGTAGCAACATGAACTTCTCTGCACCATATTGTATGTTACTGTTCACCATTGAGCCTTTATTTTGTGACAAGGGACAGCACTGCAACCTAAAATGTAATTTTTTTAAATTTATTTTATAAAACACTGTATCATACAGCATATTAATTAGACAAAAAATACCTTTTAATGATCTAAAATCTTAAATCACATGTTTGTTTTTCTCCCTCCTTCTCCTTTAGCTGGTGCTTGAGGAAAAAATTATATTGGTTCCCAAGAACCTCCCAGTCAGCGACACTCACCATCTTCATTAGAAGACAACGGTCGATCTCTTTCTCTATCCCTGTCTCGCTCTCGCTCCCTCTCCCGCTCTCTGTCTCTCTCTTGCTCACGCTGGGTGTCCGGGCTTGGCTCTCGTGGTAGATGCATGCCGGTCTCGTAATCGAAGCCGATCCGTTCAGCTTGTCGCCTGGCTGTTCTTATGACAGCCCCGCCCATCTCTCTGAGCCGCAAGGCAGCGCGATAAAAGACTGTGTCCTTGGCGTTGTACTTGAGACAGTTGTTGACAATGAGCCCAAAATCGGCCTCAAAGGCCTCAAAAGTGAGGTAGCGGTGAGACTCCAGCAAGTTCCACATGGTCTGAAAGTCCATTGGAGTGTCAATATGGTCCAGGTAGTCTGGCACCTAGGTGACAAAGAAGTAGTGAGGCGACCGAGCCAGTTAAAAAAAATCCAATCATATTTGTACAGTGAATGGAGAAGAAAGAAGGAAAGCCTAAAATACATCATGCCAGGTATGTAATATACAGACATAAAGTAGAAAAGAGTCAAATATAAGTATCTGAACATAATCAGATTTCTTGTGCTTGTGAGTATGTTGCATTTACCTCTGCCAGAGGCACAGGCTCAGTGAAAAAGTTGTTAGTGTCTCTCTCCTGTAACTGTTCCAAGGTACTCCTCAACAGCACCAGGAAGGGAGTCAGCTGCATCTCCAGCGCCATCTGCTGCACTTTAATCTGAAAACAGACACATTTTTAGCAATAAACTAACAAAGTAGTGCACAGTTGGAAGTATACAGCCTGATCTACATAAAGGAGATGCATATTGTTCTTTGTTCTGTAATCTCACTGTATCTTGAACAAAAGAAAAAAGAAACAAAACAAAACGCTCTCTTGCTATTCTTCACATCTCACCGTCTCCCTCTTGAGCTTCTCCCTCTTTCGGATGAGCTCCACCAGTAGCCTCGCTCTTTCCAGGTCGTGTCTCAGCCTCTGCCATGCTTTTAGCTGCTCCTTTAAAGCGGTCTGTTTCTCCTCGCTATCTCTCTGCAACATTAACGTGCACAATCCCATAAACATGTTAGAACAAATTACATTAAAAGGTATCAAGTCATGTCTGTTTATTTTTTAGCACATTTCAACACAACAGATGCTAAACGAAGTGTTTCAGGTATCAGACAACAGAATGAGACGAACACAGAATCACAGCAACAGAAATTACCGAGGAAGGTTGTGACGCAGGCTGTGGTGGGAGTGGGTCAATGTGTCGCTGCGACTGTAAGTGTGTCTGAAGCCGGCGCAAAAGAGGCACACCGTTCCGACTTTGCCTCTTCAGCGTCCAGTAGCTGTGAAGTCGTTGCATGAATTGGCTTTTCCTGGGTACCGTCAGGTTGCTGGTGATTTTGCTCAACCTGCAGAGAAGCAAATACTGTTTTAACTCTTAAGCATGTTGTAAATGTAAACCATGTTGCAAATGCACTAACAAAGGTAAAGCCTTTAAGACCAACATGTCACAAAAGACAATGATAAGGTATTTAAAATTATTTACAGTCTAAATCAAAAATGCACGGATAGTTTTCTATTAACAGCAAAAGGCATATATGTGCTTACTGGGCGCACGACTTTGAGGCCCAGATAGAGCAGGTGAAGTACAGGCCTACCTGTGGGGTGGTATACAGGGCACTGACACCACTGGTGCAGCAGCTCTCCTCTCAGCTAAGATCTTTCTGGCTCTTTTCATCTTCAGCCTGGATTTGGCCTTTGCCCTCTTCACCCGCTCAGAGCTCCAGCCCTTAGAGTCATCATCATGGCCGATGCTAGGCTCGTCATCTTCCTCCAGCTCGCCCTCGCTGTTGGATGACCCCATGCTGGCCCCACCGACTCCTCCTAAAGGACGTGCTGAACCGGGGGGCGTGTGGATGTCACAGTATGCCGTCTTGCGTACGCTGAAAGAGGTACCGTTGGCCCCAGTCTCTCTTACAGGCTCCATTTTCATATAGAGGCCTGCCTGCTGGGCACAGGTGACATGGAAAGCTGTGTAACAGTTGGCTTTGTGACACTGGATGCAGGCGCCCGAGCCACGCTGTTTGCAGATGTAGCAGGTGAGCTTCCAGCGTGCAGGAGGGATGTGCTCGATGCTATCGATCGGCTCCAGAAAGACTGTGTTCGCAAAGCAGACCTGCAGAAAGGCAGGAGAATTTGTAAACATCATCACAGTTAAATAAAGTAAAAAAAAACAAAACAAAACCCAAGACTGACTAAGCATGCTTCACTGTACATCAACTGAGACAGTATTTATCTGGCTGTTACGTTTAACATTCCCACAGTCTTTAACTGTGTAATATCAATAATAATTATGAACTTCTTCTTTTTTTTTACATATCCCTTTTAAAATCAGAGTTTAGAAAATGACAGCGAGACTGACGTTGCACAAAATAATTACAATAGACAGTAAATTAATAATAGTAAATATCGCTGAAATATAAAAGGAAAGGCAACACAGATAAACAATCTTTATCTCCTCTGCCAGGTTGTTCTAAAGCCAAGGGGCTTTGATGGCAAACAGCATGAGCACCTTTAAATTTAAGTTTCTAGGATCTAAGGCTGTGAACTGGCTCAGATGAGTTGAGCTTATTCAGTTTGTCGATATCTGCATAGTGATGTCGTTCCAAATCAAACATATATGGATTTACCTCTGGGATCCAGAGGGCGCACACTACGTGGGCCCAGCGTGCGTCGTCTGTCTGCTTGAAAGCACCTCCTTTGTTCGGGCACAGAGCACAGTCCACAGCTCTGCTCGGCGACTGCAGGCACCGGCGACATAACCACTGGCCCTCCGGGATATAGGGAACGCCATAGCACTCCTGGTGTACTGCCAAATTACACATGTCGCAAAACAAAATCACGTTGCTGTTCTGACACTCTCCATCGTTACAGATGCAGCAGACGGCATCTTCGTCAATCAAGGTACTGGGGTCCGCCTGAGAGAAAGGAGCACAAGGACACATTACAGATGAAAGCATTTATGTCAAGTTTGAACCATCGTCTCCTTCTTTTGTCTGATTAAAGTACCTTATTGTGACTCTCAAAGTATGACTCCTTCTCTAAGCGGTCCATGAGATACTCAAAAACCTCCTGAGGGATGGGTGTCACACCGTCACGCCGCCGCTTGTCGTTCATGATATCAAGCCAGATGTAGTCCTCCTCATCGATGTCATACTCTACCTCCTCATCTAGCTCCTCCACAGATTTATCAATGTACCTAGAGTAAAAAAAGAAAGACAGAAGAGTCAAATTAAGACGTATTCATTCAAAGAATACTTAGCGTGCAAAAAAATATAATTCATTATGGTGCCAATTGTAATTCAGTGTAAAGACAAAAATAATGACGGAAAAGTATGAATCTGAAGCACAGTAATCAGTATTTCCTGCTAATAAAGTGGAGACTGGCTGGACTGTATCAAACATTTAGGTCAGGAAATATTTATTGTATTTTATATATATATATATATATATCCATCCACTCAAACAACTCACTACCAACTGCTTTTGCTTTAAAATGGATGTTCCTCTCAACAATCCTGCTTATAATACATATGAATTAAATGACTACATTTATTTGCAGACCTGTAGTATGATAATGGCCGAGGTGGGGCATCAGGTCGGTCTTGGTCGAGTTCTCTGAACACAGCCTCCGGTAGCTTGACTGCAGGACCAGACTGAGCGCTGTGATGATGAGATAAGCCATCCTTCTTCTTGGCTTTGCTCTTATGTTTCCCAGTCTTTGGTGTGGATTTTCCCCCATTAGAAGATGGGATATCTGAGCGGTCCTTGCCACTCCCTCCTAACTCGCTGCCACCGGCTCCACCGTCACTACCATTACACATGCCGCCACCACTACTACCAGTTCCAGATGGAGGAGTGTCTTCTGCATCACTGTCTTCATCTGACACCACATCTATATTTTCGAAGATGCTAATGCGGTGAATGCGCCCTTGAATCTCCACCTCCACCATGCGCTGTGCCTGGGCGTAGGTCATGGTCTCTCTCCCTGGGGAATGGGAGCGTTCCGATCGGTTGGGGCTAACAGGCGTGTTCCCTCCATGACCCAGTCCTCCTCCTCCGTTACCCCCGCCATCATCCGTATCCCCTGAACCAGTCAGCGAGGCACGAGGAGGACGTCCCTTCCTCTTCTTCTGAGGCACAGCCTGGGCAGGAGTTGGGTTGTCATGGTCATAGTGGTAAAGGTGATACTCAATGCCGCTGTAGCTTTTGTAGACCTTACGGCAAGTCTCCACGGGACACTCATAAGGGGGCTTAGTGGCCCGCAGGTTGTGGCAGAATGTCTTCACGTCAAAGTCCAGCCCCATTGTGCCAACAGCCACTGCTGGGACAGATGGTGTTCAAGTTTACATCTGAAACACATGAGCACAACGGGGAACAATGATATTTGTTAAAAACAACGCACATAACAGATACTGGGCACTGTCTCCCAAGAGTTGCCTTAAAGAACCCCAGACACCAACGAAATGCACCTGTTATGGTGCAATCACGTGACCACTGCTGGTAGCAAACAAATTATGATCTGTTATTCAGTAACAGGTGCACTAAGTTCAGCGTGTTTGCTATGATCATTGAGAACTACAATCATGTAATACAAGCAGCAAACAGTAACGGCAACAGCTACAGCTGGGCAGCTGTAAACCCGAGCTCATTTGCGGTTCTTGACGAAAGAACTCAACCTTTATCTCGTTCGAACCCTTCCACCCTCTACCTCCTAAGCTAACCAACGAACTTTGTGTATTTTAACACAGCTAACGTTAGCATTAGCATTTTGCTGCTGCATTCCCCCCAAAACAAAGCTGCAGTTAGCTTGCTGGCTAACAGCAGCTAGCAAACAACAACACTGGCCACTACGTAAACAAGCACAGTTCAAGAGAATAACCCTACAGCACATGAAGTAACCTTACAAACTAGCCACGCTAGTCGCCATTATTATTAAATACTGTTCTTATTTTTTATTGTAACCTTTGCTCGGTATTTCATTCAAGCTCAGTAACGTTTAAATAGAGTGCCAAACTGTAGTTGTGTCCCCTGGGCAAACGCTAGCCTCGCAAATCAAACCATTACAGCGCATTCCAGTATAGTTAATATTAAAACAAATAAAACACACATGAATGTTTGGGGCTATACACACCGCAGCCTGGCCGTTCAGACCCCAGTGTTTCCCTCCACAATGACCTCACCCTGTGAATTTCTGAGGCAAAATGACAGCCTGGCTTCCTGAAGAGCATGTGTGGAGGCTTTATCAAACTAAGGTCCATCAAAAGCGTTCCTTCTCCTCCTTTAAGCCAAAATATCAGCGAAATCGTTTTCTCTGTAACGAGAAACAGCCAGACATGATTATTTTTTTCCGCAGTAGGGCTAACACCAAGGTCTGTTCATGTTGTCGGAGTACGGTGGGTTACTATGGATAACACCAATTACTGTAAAAATACACACACAGTCATCTAGTGTGATCTTTTTTAGCCAAACATGGCCCTTTTCGCCATTTAAAGCTAATACTTCTGATCTAACGTTATAAACACTTACTACTCCACGTTCCTCGAGACCTGCGTGCTTCGGAAACCTCACAGCAGCGGTTGTTGTAGATTGATTTTTAATTCATTAAATAATCCCAGCAGAGCTCAGAAGAGGCGTAGGTACAGAAAAAAAATGTTTTCATGAAACCATATAATAGCCAAAGAATTTCATTGTGTTGGGAATAATTCAGGAACTCGGTTGAACAAAAGGGGCAACCATTACTGTAACGCTACGACACAGATGCGGGTCGACAGATTCGCCACACAAAGCGGGGTCTTATTTCTCCACTTTCTTTCCTGACTGTAGCCTGTTAGAACATATTGAGTGAGATTTTGTAATATAATTAACTTAATCTATTTAAAGGGTTTGTTAAAGTATTTATTTTCCTTGCCAGGGTTTGTACTGTATGTTGCGAATCTGTGGCGTCTGTTCAAAGACGTCGAGGGTGTGAAAACTCGAGCCTCACAGAAACACCTCCTGTCCGTCGTAAAAATATAATAATATAATTCTGAGTATTTATAAATTTAAATAATAAAAATGAAAACTCTCACTCCAAGCTACTTACAAAAAGTAAACAAATTATTTATGAAATACACGGAAGACACTAAAAATGCAAATAACAACGAGACATGCTATCAAGCATAAAATATTTATTTCTCTCTCAACATACAGTCTGTGATAAGAGTGCAGCAGGATAGGGTGGGGTAATGCAGTGGGACATACAGCAGGCAAAAAGCAATCCCACAGTTTGAATACAAGCCTTTGACAACCAGTGCATATTCACCAGGGGGCAATGTTGTCCACAGAAGAGCGAGATGAGCAGAGGGAGAAGGTGTCAGAGCTGCTTTCCCCTCTGTGTGTATCAGCTCTTCATTTCATCAGTGCATCCAAATGAATATGCCATAGAGTTGTTCCCTTCTCTGCTCTCCAGTAAGTTAGCAGCGAGGGAGGTGGAACAAAACATACCAGATACAAATGACAGAGAACAGAAATCTCTTACTACTGGAAGTATTTCACCAAAGCAGAAGACTCTGCATAATATCCTATAAAAGTCCAATTCAAACCGAATTGATGGAATAATATACTTCAAAGCAACCCCTCCTCCTCATCCAATACCACCACCACCATCAATATCATTTTCATCCAAAAACAACAAAAAAAAAAAACCAAAAACAAAAACAGAAAAACAAAATGTACAAAACAAGAAAACTGTACAATTCACAGCTTGGCAAGATTGGTGGTGCTGAAATCTTTCAAATGTGCTGTGGAGATGTGAAATTTCTAACCATAATAGCAATAACTGTTAAGCTTTGTGGAACATGAAAAGTTGGCCATGCTCGTCGGTGATATAAAAGTACAGATGGGTGAAACCCACTTATATACAGTGTAGGAACTCTTTTAACGCAGAATAAAAGGAGAATATGTGTTGTGCAAATCTCCCACATCGAGTGTCGTTTGCATTTTGAAATATATCGCTGGAAAGAAACTGGAAAACAGAGCAGACATCAAAAGCAACGTGTGAAATGAACACATCAAAATTTCAACAAGGCAATAACACTGCTTTATGAGTGTCCCATTTGTTAATCTGAGGAGTCTTATTTTTTTAGTGCCATTGTATGTGAACAGAAAGCCTAACTACACAGTAGGATCACCTTAACAAATGATAGCAGCATCACCAAAAAAAAGAAAAAGAAAAGAAAAGCATCAAACATCAAATATGTTGAAAACATCAGAGCTAACTTGTGATTTCACAGAACATTTTACATACAGTGTAGGCTGAGTACTAGCAAAGTTGAAAGAACATTTACTGGAAGTGAATTCAGTTTGCTGCGTGGATTGTAATCTTTATACTTTGCCCGGTAACTTCTGTCTTCTGTCTGGTGCTTGGTGATTTGCGACGTTTGTTCAACTTTTTAGCTTGCTCCTGTTGCACACATTAGAGATAAGGCTTGTGGCAAGGCCACGATCAAAGCTTTGTTGAGGGGTTTAAATTGCACTTTTGAGCCTCAAGCCTTCACATAGTAATCGCTACATTCTGATCAGAACACTTCCGGAGGCATATACTGTAGAAAGAACTATGTACAGTATGTATGGCTCTGGACACCGCCTTTCCTTTGAGCACAAAGCTATAACACTGCCAGCTCTTGTGCTGTCAAATGTATCAGCTGTCCTATCAAAAAGAGGCTGTGTCCTGCTGAACCATTTTGACCTGAATGAGTGGATTTTGGCTGCTGGCATATTTTTTTTCTCCCTTCCCTCATCAGTCGTACATTAACCGTTTGTTTCTGAAAGGCATCGGTACGTCTCACCGCTATGGCATTCCATCTGTCACAGGGGTGGAAAGTAAACAAGAGTTAAAACACGATTCTGTTATTTAAATAAAACTACATACTGTGATGACAGTGCAGTAACAGAAGGGCATTCATATGTAAACCAAAAAAAAATAAAAAATAAAAATTGCAATGTATTAAAAACTCAAGACTGCATTCAAGCTACATTAAAATAATATATCTTGGATGCAGACTTGTGGTTTTTTTTCTTTTTTCCAAGAAGAAAAAAAAATATATAAATTAATGTTCAAGGCACTACATTCTTTCCAATAGATTCATCATACTGTCCTATTATTGTATCTCAAACCACTGGTATTTGGATTCCAATGTAGTGTTTAAAGTGTACTTAACCCAGAAAGGCAAAAGCAACAAGAAAATTGCAGAATTGAAGAATAAAATGAAATATGGATGTTGTGACCACACATAAAATGACTAGTATGGCTGAGTCATGACTAAAGCCAAAAAAGTATTCAAACATACTTACTTAACATGTACTGTATAATATACACACATATCTACACTCACACACACACAATTTACTACAGATTAGTGTTGCATGAAGAATCAACACTTTTCTCATGGTATTTACATGATGGGATTATGTACATGTGTTGCTCTGAACAGAGCAGAGTGGAGCTGGACTGTCTTGCAAATACACACTAATAAATTTTGGTAAGCAGATTAAGTAGTCCTTGTGGTTTTTGGACACGGGCCATTCTCGGGGCTGTGGATAACCAGAGGGTAAGCTTGAATCTGTGGGTTTGCCATTGTGCCATAGGGCATCATTCTTGCTGCACCAAGCAAGCCTACAGGGACCACAGACCCTACAGGACTGGGCAAGCTGGGCCATCTCTGGGGATAAAGAGGACCGGGAACCATCCCAGCATAGGAGCCTGCGGGAACGAGGTAACCAGGAGAGGGCGCTGTGGATGAGTTTGACGATAGGGTTGCAGGTATACGAGGGCCTAAAGCAGCAGTCAGGGGGCATGAAAGAGGCAGCTGGAACTTGCCGGGACCGTTATGACATTTCATCTGGAACAGAGGGGACAAAATATGTGCACAGACTCAGGCTGACTCATGCTTACATTAAGAATGATGAAGTACAGCTCCTAAACTCTCAGTCACTCTCTGTTCCAAATACCTCACGAGTAACTGCTCCCATCGGTGCTGCACCGCCTTCCAGGTCTTGCCGACGCCTCTGCTGTTTCATCTGGTTCAGGGAAGGTCGTGCTTGACTGGCCGCTGCTACAGTTTCCTTTGTCCAGTCATCAACCAGTTTGTGAAGATCATCAGTAAACGTGCCTCTCTTGTTGTTGCTGTTGTTGGTCTGGACCTGAGCGAGACGTGTGAATGGCTGAGGAGAAGGTGAGGATGTTGCTGCAGAGAGTGATGGCTGAGTCTGACTGGAGGCTGTTTGAGCAGTGGTGGTGTTGAGAGAGGACCCTGAAAAGACACAAAGGTCTTAAAATCGGCCTAGTTAAAAAACAAAACAAACAAACAAACAAACAAAAAAAAAAAAAAAAAACAGCTGTCAAATCAATTGGCTGCTGTATGGCAGAATTAAGGACAGTTTCACAAAAAAATCCAAAAAAACCCTGTAATGTCACCTTTCATGAAAGCCACGTTTAAATAATCCTCATCATTCTGGCGAGGCTAGAGCAAAATGAGTGTACAGGTAAAGTTGTGACACATATTTTGCCAGCAGCCAAAGGATTACAACATACATGTCTTTCATGAACAATTAAATAAAAATGAAATGTTTGATATGCAAGCAGTGACAAAATCCAGCAACCAAGACATGTAGGCACACTGCCATGCAAAACATGAAACAAATTAATGCAACAATCTGTTGAGTACCCACGTTTAAACAACGGAGACATTTTCAAGTGCCAAATTAATTTCAGAGAAAAAAAGGACTAAAATAGTGAGGACGAATAGAAAAGACAGAGAGTAAGAAAGTAAATGAGATAGTTACTACTACTGCGTTCTTTGCCTAGACATAGTCGTTTCAGAGTGGACCCTATAAAAAGGTAAAACAGCACAAGACAGAAACAGTTAGGCCAGGACACACTGCACACCACAAGTAGGTGGACAAGCTGCTTCAAAAGCACATTCAGCTATCAAAACAACTGAGGAGAGAGAAAGAGGAAAAGGAGGAAGAGGGGTGTAAAAATCAGTGAGGACTAGAGGAGCAAATCTAGGTGTTCTCTTTAATATCATTTGAAGAGCTGATTTTTAGAAAGTGTACAAGCCTAAAAGAAATCACAACTTGCCTTTACGTGTCATGTTGCATGTTTGTTCCTGCACATTTATTGAACTTTTCATGATTATATTTAATATGGAATATATCAAAAATATTGGACAGAAATTTGGAAAAATGCAGCTACTGTCGTATAAATTTGTACTTTTTGTTTGATCATTGGAATAATGGATGATTTACTGTTTCATTAACTGGTAGGGAGAAACTACAAAATGTGTAACATTGTGTTTTCTGAGAAAGAATATTGGAGCCTGGATTTAAAGGGAAGCAAAATGATCCCTTTGTCGATGTGAGAATGCCTGTGAAACAAAATATGAAACCAAAACAAATAAAATTTAACCAACTGAAAGCACACAGATACAAGCTGGAACTCGTCAGAGTCAGCAATTAAAAAGAAAAAACCAAAAATCCAAACATGCAGGTAACTCAGGAGAGGTGAAAGAACAAAACCATAGTAATATTGATGATACAGCCCTTCATATGGCGGAGCAAGTCTCCATCAGTGCCCTGCCTGGCGCCTGCACCATGCACGTCTTCTCCATCCAAACATGAGGGACAGAGAGAGCTTTCCTCAATCAAAGCATAGGGCCCTGCCTATTAGGGAAGGGTTGGGTTTTTTTCTCTGTGTTAGTATACACAGGATGGCAGACTTAGTGCCTCGACTCGTCTGTATGTGTGTGTGTGGGAGGGGGTGTTACACAATCAAAATTAACCGTGGATGGAAACACACAACAAATAAATAGGGTATAAAGAGTTTGCCATTCTCTCTCAGATGCACACACACATACACAAACACACTCACACCATCTTGTATTAGGCCCATGTTTGGACAGGACTAGGCATTCACAAGCTCCAGCGTGCTTGTGGGGTCTATTTTTGAATGCCAGAAGCACTGCACAAAGCAACTGTATGAAGAGCAGGGGGCAATATATTTAAAAATTAATAATTATGAATGTAACTGCAGTTCTGTGAATTATGGATGATTGCCAGAGGAAAGACTGTAAACTGACATAGGTACCTACAACATTAAAGTTATTGCAGCCTGGATTTTGAATATAAGAGGCAGCACACCCTAGAAATGTTTCCTTTTCAATCTTAAGGTCAACTGGATGCAATCTGGGTCCTCAGGGACACTGAATTCATAGAAATATAGCTACTCTTTGTTCTACTTCCTTTCTCCCACCGACTAAATACAGATCACAGTACAGCACTGGGTTGGTAAGATGGTTGATAACAATTACATGTTGTTTCACAGCTCTCTTTCTATCTGGGAAATATCCCTCTGTGCAAATGAAACACTGGAAAAACTGACTGCATAGAAATTACGCTCTACTTCAGTGCACAGAAATTATTTTCAGCAACTTGAACCTGCAGATCTCAACACCCGCACAAAGAGCCACACGTCTGAGTCATGCTGCACTTCTTCAGAAAAATATAATCAAAAAAGGCTTTAATTCAAGCTGAAAATATACAACACAGCCAGGAAAGAAAGGTCACCCTGCACGAATGAATGAATTGAAATGTCTTTATATTTTTCTCTGAGATCCCCCAGAGTCAGGTAATTCCCATTTCTATATATAGCTGCTGTAATCAAGTCACTTTAATTAAATCACTGTCTTCAAGTAAACTAAATCACAGAAGAAGAGTGATTTTATAATGCTAGTAGTAGATTTTGCTTAGTAAATACATTTTAACTCGGGGGTGATTGTGTTTTAAATTATATTGCAGACAATAAGGGTTTTATTAGAAGAAGCCATAAATGCTGACTTACAAACACAAACAAGTCTAGAAAACAGCAGAGACTGTATCTATCTGTAAATGTCACACTTTTGTACCAATTACAAGCTTTAAAAGTACGGTGCCGGCCAGTGCTACAGCTCAGCCTCCTAGTAGATGCACATATGGCATAAGTTTAAAACTAGCTCATTTTTGAGCTATTGTGCTCACAAACTTGGATGTCCATACCACCCACCAGGTTTGACGATGTCAGTCTTTTATGGCTGAGGGGTAAAAACCCTAACACATTCGCAGACTTTCAGCAAAGTCACATGCTATAAAACAAACAGTACACAGAGTGACCTGTAGGGCTGTTCGATATAACGATATATATCGGATGACCATATAAAAACGTCTATCGTTTCATTTTACGCTATCGTTTGTTTCGTTGTGTCGCAAAATAAACTGTTTATGGCAATATTTTTTCTCCGTTTTAATGGTCACTGTAGTGGCTATATTAATTTCTTAAAGTTCTCCCTTTCTCTTATATTTAATATAACCACACTATGGATGGACAAGCGCCTGTTTTTATGCGTTGTGGTTAGCAACAACGACGGTAACAACATCGCGCGTCCGCTTGTTTATGTACCACATAAACCTTTCACAATAAAGCTCAAGATCCTGTTGAGACTTTTCAAAATAAACTGAATCACGTGAAAGAGCAGATTATTTACGGATGAGAAGTAAAAAAAAAAAGAGCCGCCAGGTGCTAAAAAATAAACCTTAGACTCAAACGTTAGAACAGGCTTTTCCCCGCAGCACGCCGTGTAATAAATACTCACAAAGAAAACAGCGGCTGTTACAACTTATGTCTAAAAATGTATCGTTTCATGCATTGGTTAAAACACTCGACTCCAGCTACATGACGCGCAGCTGGAAACACTTCCCGCAAGTAGAGCTGCCCGAGATTCACAGAATTTACCGAAAATGTTACATTTTTGTGATTTATATCGTTATCGGACGATAGAATTCTTATATCGGGATATGAGATTTTGGTCATATCGCACAGCCCTATTGACCTGCTTCACTGTATGTTTTATGGCAAGAAACATTTCATGGCTGCACAAACCTTTCATCTGTATTAGCCAGATATATCCAATTTTAAGTTTATCACAACAGTATTATGTGTCAATATATATCATCTGTTTTTTTGTTCCGGCCAACAAAATAAATAAAAGAAATTAGAAAATATACAGAAAACAAGTTTTAAAGTTGTTGAGAAGTGTGGGTGGTAGGAATAAACAATGGGTGTATGTCTGGTGAGAAGACCTGCAGGGATGGTGAAATAAAATATCCACTATATTCCATACAAATAAAAAATTGTTTGATAGGAGAGAGAGGCAGATAAATAAAGAGAATATGGAAATGAGTGAGGGGAAATATAAAAGAACAAATACAAACAGATGGACAGAGACACAGGTCCACTGAGGAATCTAGTGCGTGGTTTGCTACTAGATTTATAGGTGACTCTCTCTGACGTTTGGTGGTAAACCGTCCAGCCTGCAAAAATGAATATAAGAGGGAAGAAGAGAAGAAACAAGAAAGACACTATGTAAAAGTGCACAGAGACTGGGATGAGAAATCCCCACCATTAAAAGCACCAGAAAAGGACAGTTTAGGAGAGCATGATATGCAGGATCCAACCATAGTATCTGGTGATGAATGAGACTATTTTGACTCTCTGATGATAATTCAAACTGGCTGCCTATATCTGCACTCCTCAAAACACTTAAGGGAACACTCAATCATCACAGTGTAACACAAAGTCAATTAAACTTCAGAGATATCGGTCTGTCCAGTTAGGAAACAAACCATTGTGAATCCATTTTACCTGTTTTGGTATAAATGAAATTTTGGCTCTGCAGTAGCAGGTGCCAAGATGATGGTCACAGACCAGTGCTCTCTCCTGGCTGATTTTTCTCTGCTTTGCTTTTTGCTAGTGTCTTTGTCACTGCTGGGAGTAATTCCAGCCAATTTGAGTTGCACACGTGGCTCCTCCAGGACAGTATATCTATATGTGCTGTCACAAGAAGGTTTGGTGTGTCTCCAGGACAGTCTCAAGGAAGTACCAAGAGTTGAGACATTACACAACAAGAGCTGGACATGGCTGCAAAAGGGTTTCACCCCAGCTGCAGAACCTGTATCTGCTCCTTTGTGAAAGGAGGACCTTGAGGAGCACTGCCAGAGCTCAACAAAATGACCTTTAGCATTCTACTCATGCTCATATTTCTGACCAAAGTGCCAGAAACAGACTCCATGAAGGTGGCATGAACGGCCACCATCCTTCAGGGAGACCTGTGCTCACAAACCAGAACTCAGGTGAATGCCAGTCAAACTGCTAAGAACACCAGAACTGGCATCCCATTCTCTTTACAAATGAGAGCAGCTTCACACAGACAACATGTAGCGGATGTGAAAGACACAAGCAACGGCCCATTCTTGTGGTATGGGAGACACAGCCAACCTTTTTGAAAAAATAAATATGGATAGTGCCATCCTGGAGGAGCTGGACTCCCTGTGCACCTTTTCACGTACCAGCAATGATAAGGGCACTAGCAAAAAGCTAAATAAGGAAAATAATCAGACAGGAATAGGGATGGGTATTGATAAGATTTTCACGATTCCGATTCCATTTTCGATTCTGTTTAACGATTCGATTCTTTATCGATTCTCTTTTCGATTCTTTTTAAAAAAGGAGAACACTAAGGTTGATTAGCTTAGAACTTTGTGTTATATCTTCTCTTTGAACAAGATAGAAATTTAGAAGTAACATGGCCTTACAAACCCAACAGTGACATCTTAAGAGATCCACAGCCTACGGCTCTTCAATGGGGTGTCACAGGGTCCCCAGGAAAAACATTTGTAAATGTAAAATAATAAAATAAATATTCTTCTGTAGCAATAACAAAGTATAACATACATTATTTTGTAGCAATTACACAAGAATATCCAGTAATGTCCCTGCCTACAATTAAACACATTCACTTACCGAAAATCGGGGGCATCTGCTGTGGCAAATGGGTGCAAACCTTTTACCACAAACTTAGGCTACGTTCACACTGCAGGTCTTAATGCTCAATTCCGATTTTTTGATCAAATCCGATTTTTTTGTCTGCTCGTTCACACTACAAATAAAATGCGACAGCAAACGCGCTCTAGTGTGAACGCTCAAAGCGGCCCGCATGCGCAAAAGAAGATGTCACACACAACGCGCTCTGTTTAGACCCAGAGCAAACAATATTGTTTGACTGATGGCCCTTAATATAAAGACTTCGGACTTCACGTTTCCCAATTTTTGCTTTAAGTTATTTTGTTATTTACATAATAATGTAGATAACCTAATAATTATCCTTATTGCTGTTTTAGAGAGGAGCGGTGCTTCAGATTTCTGTCAGAATCTGCAGATTATGCAGTACAAATAAAATGTTAACGTTTCTCCAACGTTGTCTTCCCAGCAGTTTCACCGGATGGCCAGGAAGCATTCGCGATGTCTTATCGGGCGCTTCTCCGGTGCTGATAATTGGCGTCTGTCTTGTGTCAGTGACGTAAAGACGGATTTAATGCGACTTGACCATTCACACAGCAGTCGCTTTCTGAAACATCGGATATGTGTCGGATTCAGTACCACATACGAAAGTGACCCAGATCGGATTTGAAAATATCGGATTTGTGCCGTTCACACTATCACACCATGATCAAATATGGGTCGCATAGGGTCAAAAAAATCGGATTTGATGCGCTTTCGCCTGCAGTTGGAACGTAGCCTTAGTCACTGCTCAGTGACACTCGTCTATCCTGGCCTGAAAGAAGACGCTACCGGTAAACTGCAGCGACAACTGCCAGCATCTGAGCCAGCCAGACTCTGTCTGTCTCTCTCATCATGGTCACCTAAATGCACAGTAATGGCAGGTTTTGTAATAAGGCAGATCGCGCTAACATAATATGCAATGTTAGTTGATTATTTACCTGCCGCATTAACGGGAGAGGACGTGCAAACGTTACAGCTGCTGCTGGGTTGAGATTCACGAGTCCGGGGCGGAATTAAAAATACGACATTCATTTAAGGTTATCACGTGTTTTGTGATCAAATGCTTTTGCATATTTGTAATGTTTCCTCCTTTAAATAAAATATCTACTTTTCAAGTATTGCAAGTTAGCCCTGTTGTCATCCGTTCTCATAAAGTAAAACCAAACTGTTGAGCATTTGAGCCGATTAGGCACCATGTTTCCTATCAGGTAAATGACGCTACGCAACGTGGTGACGTCATTCGGGGCGACTGGAATCGATAAGAGAATCGTTTGCAAAAATGGCAAACAATTCCAATTAATTGAAACAGTGGGAACCGGTTCTCAACAAGAACCGGTTTTCGATACCCATCCCTAGACAGGAAGGATAAGGAAAGAGCAATGGTCTGTGGCCACACCTGTAAAACCATGTTGTCTCTCCAGTGCGCCTGTTGTCACTTTCATTTACACTAAAGCACAGATTATACACTTTTATTACAGGTCCTAAAAAAATATATAATCATCAGGTAAATATAAAGTGGAGGGTTTATGTATTGTTATGCCTATTTTATGTATTTATGGGATTATAGTGTCTATACCTTGGAATACGCTGAATTTAATATGAAACCTAAAAAAAAAAAAAATTAAATAGCAATGTTTGAAAGACAGAAATCACCCAGCTTCAAATAACATTTTGCAGTCACTAAAATTATTTCCCTTCACATTTCTCATTTCACTCTAAACACTGTTAGCAAAAAGCTAATTATCTAGTACTAGCTGTTTTGAGTTTAAGTAAATAACATGGAAATTCAAACGTTCAAATCTTCATCCTCTGCAGAATGTAGCAGATTAATAGAACCGGTGTCCAGATTTCTTTTTTTTTTTTTTATGGTTAAAGTTCTTGGTATGAACTGCATAAAAACTCAAACATCCCCAGCTTTCAGACAATTATCAGGGAATTTATGAGCTCAAAAGTTCAATATTAGTACACAAGTATTGTTCATGCTAGGACACAATTATTTATAGCACAGTCCACTTTTGTTTCTCAACTTGAAAAAAAAATGGCATAAATTTAACAATAAAATCGTGTATTTGTGAATATGCAGTATGTGGTGCTGTCAATAATCCTATAGTACACACAGTATGAAGTTTGAAGCTGGTAAAAATGAGGTGGTTCTTCATCCTCCAGTTAGCAAAAATGCTACCCAGGAGCACCATTAACAGTTGTTAAAAATGTGTATAATGGCTGAATGCATGTCCATCTGCATGACCACACACAAACTGCACACACACAAACCCATGAACCTATAATATGTACCTTGACCAGGGCCAGCATGGTTGGGATTTCCATCACCATGTAGTCCAGCGTAGATGTTGTCTGAGGAGAAAGAACCCTTCAAAGAACAGGGCTGCTGGGTGTGGACATGCTCTGGGGCAGTGCTCGGCTGATTGCTGGAGCTGGAGCAGCCGCTGGAGTGGGTTGAGCCATCTGATAGAACTGAACTTTTAGCCGGGGAGCCGGACGAGCTGGCAGCACTCTCACCTTGGCACAAAGAGAAAATAAATAAATAAAATAAGCAAAGTGTGAGTCAGAATGAATCACACACTCCTACGAGTTTTCTGAACCTGATGTCATTCCTGTGTTCTCCACAGGCTGCAAACACTCTCCCATACACACAAATCATCACATCACACGGATACATAGCCACTCATCACCCCACGTTCCCAACCCACATACCTTTTCTGTCAGCACTGGTTGTATTAAGATTGTTTTTGAGCTGCTGCACCATTGGATTGAGCAGTTTTCCAGCCTTTAGCTTGTGTTTGCTGGCTTTGCGCCTACGGCCACTTGGAGGTGCAGCATGAAGCAGGCTGACATTGGGGGGCAGAGTTTTTCCCAACTCCTTGTACAGATGTTCAATCTCACTCCTCTGAAATGCCTGCAGCTCTGAGATCTCTTTCATGTGTCTTAAAGGTAAATGCAAGGTGAAAATATTTAGTAACCATCTTAAAACAAAAAGAAACCAAACAAACATCATTTCAAAAGTTCACTCACACATTATTATCCATCTCCTGTACTCTGCATTGTTAAAAGTCAGTATTAGCATGATTTTATATGTTGGAAATTGATCATAAAAACGCAATTCTTAACTTAAAATAATTCAATTAAAGGTGGTTTTATAATCTCCTGAATCATTGGGTATACTTTTTCACAGGACTGCACAGTCTTATATCATATACAAGAGGTTTTGGCCTTCCACCAAAATAAAGTCACCAGGGGTGTCATTTTTACTAAGTTCATTCTATGTGTAATTTAACAGTCTCTTTGCCTTAACTATCACTGTTACGTGCATATTAAACATACAAAAATACCCATTTTCAGCCAAGACACATCCTGTAAAATATCTATTAAGGTTTTCTGTTAAATGCAAGCATTAAGTCATACCTACTTCTGATTACCATGCAGAGGGATATACTTGAACATAGGCTCCAGAGAATGGTGACTATAATTCAGCCATATTCCCAAATAGTCTCTTTTTTAATATAACTAATTATGACAGTTAGACAATCAGACTAGTGTGAAGCAGCTTCAATAAACTGAAACAGTTATGTAATTATGAAACAATTAGAGTGAATACACAGGAACTGTATTCCGCTTAAAAAGTTTTTAAAACACCAGCTAATTAAAAAAAAGATTAATAAAACACAGCTAAAACTTACTTTTCTCTAAGTTTCTGTAGTTCTTTTCTCATATCTGCATCCTCAAACTCGGAATCATTGTCACTGCTGATGTAGGATGAGGGTGCATGTCCTGCTGAAGGCGAAGGAGTGTGACCATTCATTGACACGGGCTGTCGGCTCGGTGAATCGGAGCTCTGTTCACTTTTGCTTCGCCCAGAGCGCCGCAGGAAGGCAACTGCCCTCTTCATGAGGTCACTTCCACTGTGCTCAGACAGGGTATGAGCCGGAGGAGCTGGATGTGCAGGAGGAAGAGCTACGCTGCTGCTGTCCTCATCTGCTGAGTCAGAGCAGAGGTGAGAGGGGAAGCGATAGTGGTGATGTGCTGAAGCGTCAATAGTCTGGGCCCGGGGAATGTGGCATGGGGTGCTGTCAGGACTAGAAGAAGGTGTAGCCTGGTAGAAGTTTGGCGGAGCAGAGTAACGGCTACTGCGGTGAGATTTAGATGTTTCTGCATTCTCATCTTCATCTCCAGGTTTCACTGACGACCTGCTCATAGCCACACATCCTTTCTCTTTCTTGCTCATGCTCTGAGCTTGGCTGTAAGACCCACCAGAACCACTAGAAGGAGCTGGGGAACTGCAGGAGCTGCAGCTTGTCTTGCTTTTTTCCAAGCGACAAATAACATCCGGTGGAGTTGGGATGATCTGCAATAATGGGAAACCCATGTTCATAACAAAATTAGGGCCCATAAACAACTAATGCAATATTAAAGCTACAAACACTGGAACTCAGATAAACACTGGCATAAGCCATGACCTGTAATGCAATTTTATTAGGGCAAATGACATTTACATTGAGCAGATTTTCTCACTGAAAGTTTGAAAGCAGGGTCTTACTTGAAAACGGCTTTTGGAGCCATGTGCACCAGAGCTTTCAGGCACATCACTTCTTTTTAAACCCGTGTTAGTACCTAAAAGACCAGTAAGGAGATTTTTGTTTTCAAAACAAAACTATCTGCAAAACATTATGCAGTAACAAAGTGACATGGATATTACACAAATAAATGTTACCTACCTGGCACTGCAGAGTCACTTAATGTACCAACATCATCCGTGCGCTCAGGAATCTGAGGCTAAGACAGAAAGCGAGAAGAGTGTGTGTTGGAGAGGTCACAATGATGTGCATAGTGACAAGTGTTAAAACATGACATACACAGGGTTGGTGCATTAAGGCTAGCTGTTATCCTTTCCTGACCTCACTGTTGTCTGAGTCAGAACCTGATGTGTTTCTGCTGGCATGCATGTACACAAATATAAGGGAGGTCAGGCTGAATCATTGTTATGAAAGGAGTAACTTAGTTACTCTCGCTTCTTTCGAAACACAGTATTTACCTTGCTCTTTATAGACAATAGTCAAATCAATAACACAGAGCAGAGAATCGATTCACTGTTGCTGCTATTTATATACCATGTAGCTTTTAACCAAAGTCTGGTTGCTCACATTTCTCCCTTTTACTAACAAACACAGTGCATTTTACCAGAGGTTCCCCCTTCTTCTTTGGAAGTGCTCCTTCAGTGCTTTGGCCGTCTGAGACTGGAGGGGAGCTGACCCCCTCTGTGCTGGATGCCTGGGTGTCAGATGTAAGGCTCGAGGGCTGGGAAGGAGCATGCTCTTGGTATAACAGGTTTCTCAGCTTCTCATCCAAAGTCTTGATAGTGCGGTCAACAAACTCCACCCTGCGTGGCCCCTCACTGTCTGACTCGCCTGGCCCCACACACTGCTGATGGCTTGAAGACTGGGAGTTCTGATGTGCAGGACTTTGAGGCTGTGAGGTCACAGTCCCAGGCTGCATGGGCGTTGCATAAGGTTGCTGCATGACCACAGACTGAAGGGAAGTCAGCTGAGGAGGAGCTTCTCCAGTAGGGCTGGCCTTCTGGATTGGTTGATTAGTCTGAGATGAAACCAAACCACCAGGTGTTCCTTTCTCAATGCCATTTACATCCAGCGAGACAGGGGGCACAATAGCGCAGCATGGCATATCAGTAACCATAGAAACAGCGGAGATGCAAGGTTCTTCCACAGAAAGTGAGCTGTGATGGTTGGCGGCACTAGAACCTAGGGCATGTTTAGTAACACCGGGCTGGGTCTGCTGGATGTGGGCTTTGCTAGTGATTTGGTCCGGAGGCTGGACCGAGGTTTGAGCTGCGGTGGTCAGTGAGGAGGACGAGGACGGGTTTTGGGAGGACAGAGAGGCGACCTGAGTAGGCACTGCAGCTGTGTTGCCATTGGCCCCGACTGACAATGAGCCAGACTTTTTAGATTCTGGAAAAATAAAGAGATGACAGTTAATTAGCAGGAGAACAGATTGATATGTAAACAGCCAAGGCTAAGAAAGGAGCTAGCTCCTGTGAGTGCCAAAGTGTTACATCATTGTTCGTCTTCCCCCATCAGGCTCTGTCAGTTAGAGTATAAATCCTGCCCTTCATTTTTTTCTTCTTTTGCCTAAAACCACTGCAGACGCACTCTTATATAACTGACCCCAACGGAAGAACCAACACAGATACACTCTAATGCATGTGCACCGTCTTCAGTAACAACAGCAGCAGCAGCAGCAGCAGAGAAAATCAAAGAAAGGAAAGCTGCAGATTTCATTTTCTAGAAAATATACTCCAACTAGTATGTAAATCAACTCTTCATATAAAAGATTATTTGTTTAACAAGAAGTAAATCAGAAGACATTTTAAATTAATAATGGAGTGTGGGCTTACCCTGGGCGTGTGATGTATTCTCTTTGTCGTGCATGGGAGTCTCAGCCACAGGGCAGATTATAAACCAACGCTTACCAGTGTGCAGGACTGTGAAGGGCAAACAGAAAAACTCAAGCATCCACATCTATATTCCCAGAATTTAAAAATCACACCATTACAGATCATTTTCAGCATAACTGCATTCAATTCAATTCAATTTTACTTATATAGCACCAAATCAGAATGATGGTAGCCTCAAGGCATTCCAGACGATTATGCTTTCAACAATAGCACCCTGTATAATTTGTCATTTATGATAAAATTAAGTATGACTGAAAAGGCATTCATAACAAACAGTAATAAAGTGCAAAGTATATAATCAAATGAGCCTTGTTCAAAGTGACATCATAATATTAACAGATGGGATGCTGGCTGGTAAAAAGTCTTACCATTTTGTTGGTACACTAGCTGTGGGGTGCTGGGAGATGAAGCCTTTAAAGGAAAAGAAAGATTACCAACCAGTGCTAAAGCATGTGCATCAGTCTAATGTACATTTAAAAGGCTTCCCCCAAAGAGCCAAAAAAGCTGAACCTCAGAATAAATTCAGTTAGATCAAAATGTAGCATCAGCAAGGCTGGTATTTTTGGCAGCAGTGCAAAGTCATCTTGAGAGTGCTGCCTGGATGATACATCTGAGGCGGAGGCACTCGTAGACAGATTGCACCATTTCATCTATTAACTGTCAACAGTGCGTTTCTCACCTCTGTTCCCAGTGTGCCAGGTCCTTCACTCTGTTTGGGGCTGCCTCCCTGGTCGGAGTTCCTCTCACCCTCAGTGTCCTCACTCAGCATGTCCTCAGCCTTGTCTACGATGTCCTTCAGCTGCTCAATGAAGACCTCTTTTTCTAAAGGTAGAATAAAATCGTTCTCCACCTGAAAAAAACAAAACAAAAACACAGTGCAACATTAAAGGTTTTAGCTTAACAAGCAATGCTTAAAGTAAAGTGTTTATGACTGTGCTGGGAACAAGAGACGTAAAAGTACATGCAGAAGGCAAACATGAGAAACAAAAAAAATAATTTATAGCCTTCTGATACATTAACCTAATGTCATTTTATGCCAAGATCAAATATTATCTGCAGTGTATTATTATTGTATGATATAAGAAAATTCAATGACTACAACGACTATTTCATTTTGCTTTTACATTTTGAAGTATTTTTGCTACCGTAGCATTCACAAGTAGATATTCACCTTCTACTATTTTTTTACATTATAAATTAGTAGGCATTATGTTAATGTACTGCTTATGCATCTGTTCCCATATCTATCCATCTGTAAATATGCCCAATATGAATGACCTAGGAAAAGGGAAAGAGACAAAACAACAGATTTTTTGCTGCATTGCAGGTGAGAACAGCAAACAGTCCATGAACAGCTTGCAAAACACTTCAAAAGCCCTTTGCATTAACTCAGCTGACTTCGCCTTCACCTCCAACATACCATGTATGTAGCAATCTCTTCTGGTGCATCTCCATCCAGGTCAAATTTGAAAGTGACCATTTTATGGTTATGAGTCTCCAGCTGACACTCGACCATTTTATCCCCAGTGTTACACACCTGCAACAGGAGCAAATGCAAAAAAATTATTGCCTTATGTTACAGTTTTTTGAGAAGAGCTTAAGGAAAAGTCTTTCTTTTGGTTACCCACATTCAGCATGCTAAGCTTTGGTCTGCTGAGCTTTTCTTGCCGAGAACGAGTGCGTGAGGACCTGCGGTGGTGTTTGCGGACTTTCCCATCACATCTACCTCCATGTGTCCCTTCATAACCATCACTCATCTCCTTTCCTGATGTGGCATCGGAGTTGACACTGGTTTGGGGAAAGACAGGCAGTTATACAAATCCATATTCACTAAAACCACTATTAATCAATAAAAAACGAATACCCGGCACTTCTTTTTACTCTAGTACTCAACACATAACAAACTTCAAAACAACAAGTATGCACAAACCTGTCCAAACCTGTCTAACCAGTATGTCCACACAAATGTAGGGGGGCTGACAAAGACAGATTCAGTTGATAAGATGTGTGATACACAATCATGAATAACCTACTTAAATCTGAAAATACAAGAGCTCTATTACCACAGAGCCTTCTGTTTACAACTGAAATCTTGTATTGAGAATACTGTACTGGTCTTTACCTCCTCTTGTGTTTTTAAAGCTCGGTGAAAAGGTTTTGTGAAGTTCATCACAGCTATGGAATGCCTGCAGGATTTAAAATGTCTGATACATGATATCTGTTATGCAAGTACTATTAAAATGCTTTCATTCATGTCACTATGACCAGCAAGAGTGACATGAGTGTTCAGATATGTTTATCTGTCTCCTGGTCAACTGGCAGTGTTGACCAAACACGATGTTGCACTCCATCTACACACAAAGTTAGGGTGGTCAACAAGGTTTACAGGACAACAAATAAAATAAGAAGTAGTAGTAAATGACAACTTTAAGACAAAAAAATAGTTGCTAGTTGTTCCATTATTTATACTTATCAGGTCAGTTATCTATACCTCATGAAAAATTGTTTATGCTGCATTAAATTGAAAACAAAACAGATGCAATGTTGCCAACCTGTGCAGATTCTTGCCAGGCATCATTTTTCATCATCATTCTTAATTTTTCTTGTTAAACTGCTCTTTTGGTAGAGATTCTGTACAACAACAGTGAGAGGTGTACCACCTACCCTGAAGGTGCAGGAGGCCGGGCACAATTGCACATGTGCAAAATACACATTGTTGAGAACCTGCAACTAGCAAATATGGCTGAGAAGAAATAAGCTAGTACCTGTCATAGCTCTGTCCTCCTGTGTGTTTCTCTGCAGCTTGGTCCTAATGACAACAAAAGTCAGCGTTAAACAAGAAGAGAACGGTGAATATGAAATCCTTTACTTTCTATTTTATGTTTTGAAAAGACGCACAGGGATGCCTCACGGCACTATGCCAGTATTGCTGTTAACCAAACTAACAGGGAGAAATAATTAGTGAGAACTTGAAGTGTTCAAGTAAATGTAAATGAGTCCATACCTCCATGTTAATCTCTGTTGAACCCTGACCTGCAGCTCCTGTGACATTACTCAGTTGTTTCTGCTGAGTCCAACAGGAACTGGCAGACCCAGATGATGCTCTCTGGGAGTCTGCAGACTGCAGCACAGGAATTTGGCTTTGAACCTGACTCTGGGGCTGGGCCTGTGGGGGGAGCTGGCATGGGCTCACACTGTCCAGCTGGGCAGCCGCAGAGGCTGTTCCCAGTTCTGCCCCGTTCTGCACATGTGAAGAAAAGACTGCAGCTTGTTTGAGCTGAGATGGCTGGACTGACTGAGCACAGGGAACAGGCTCGGGATGGCTAACCTGGGACTGCTGAGGAGCCTACAATGACATACAAACAAGAAGACACATAATTATTCGGCGACAGAGTTTCTTTCACATAATCCATGTATGAACTACATATCTAGATTTTAGCATTGTTTTATATGCAATATTTGATTAAATTATGTGAAAAACATAAACGTTTATTATGTTCACCATACCTACTCCAAAAAAGTATATTTTTGACTCAAAGAATATGTAAAAACAACCCAAGACAATCACAATCTTAGGTTTCATCCCCTTGAGTAAAAACCACCTTTAACAAACACACACAAATGCTCAAATTCCAGTTCACACCTTCTTGGTAAACATCTGTGCTCCACTGCAGTGGTCATAATTACCTGTATTAGTGGCTGACTGCTGCCAATTGTGGAAGGGTGTGTGTTCTGGCACCGGGCAGTGTGTGTGTGTGTGGGGTGGGTGGTTAGGGCTGATATAAATGCAGGCGATGCATGAGAAACCTCAGATCTAGCAGTGTGTTGTGGTTGTGGGGATGTGGGCTCTATCTTACTCAGTGCATGTGACGGGGACGGTATGAGGGATACTGAGATGGGTGAAACTAATGTGTTTTCAATGTGCAGAGGAGAAATGGGAGAGACAGAGGGAGTCGCAGGGACAGTATGCCCAGGAGAAAGGAAGATGTGATTAAGAGAAGTTGAGGGAGAAGGGGGAGGAGCAGTGCAAGAGTGAGGGAAGGAAGATTCAGAATCAGTCACAGCTGCCATCACCTGGACTGTGGGATACTGTGAAGGAAACTAAAAGAAAAAGGAAAAAAAGGAAGAAACATTAAAAAGTCAAATAATCTAGAAAAAAAAGTCTCCTGTGTGCAGGATGCAGGATGATGCATCAAAAGAACTTGCTTCAAGCCTATAAAAAAGAGAGTATCATGGAGGTAAGATTAGCAGTGATAACAGACTAACAATACCTGTGGTTGGTGTGATGGTGACAGTGAAGCAGAAATCTGCAGAGGCTGGAGTTGCTGTTGGTGAGCAGCTGACTGCTGAGCAGAGAGTGCCTGTGCTGGCCCACTGGAAGCTGGCTGGCTGACATTCTGCCCATGGCCCTGTCCACCCTGTCCAAGCTGTGAAATGCTCTGACCAGCAGAGATATTCTAAAGAACAAAAACGACAAGAGACAAAAAAGAGGGACTTTAATGAGACTTATCCCTCACTTTGAAAATCTACACTTCCTTCCATTGACCCAGATTAGAATAGCTCACATTTTCCATTCTCTCCCTATTAATGCATTCAGTCTGAATCTTCCACCTCAGTGAACATTTGTACCACAAAACAGCAAGAGCAAGCATTAGAAGGCTAACTGATACAGGGATGAAAACAACTGTTATTGTTTCATTATGGTTTCCATTATCTCTCTGTTGGCTGGTGTCTGAGGAAACTCCTGTTTGTTGGCCTTTTCATTTCTTCATTCACCTACTGCCCACAAACACAGATGTTTCCAATCCTCTTGACCCAATCAAAACTTTTTGATTTAAATTTTAATATAAAGAGAATCAAATTTACATTGTAATAAATAAAAATGTCAACTTCTTTCATCATTTAAAGTCTCTCCCACACAGAGCATCACTGTTGAGACAACTTAATGCTGAATCACTCCTTCTGCTCCACAGTTATAGCACTGAATGACCACAAGATGCAGAACAAGAGGATGAAACAAGCAAACCTTTGGGTGCAAAATGTTATGAATTAGAATGTGATTTTTTAAATTATGATCAAAAGTGTAATCTGACTATTTCCCTCATGAAGTTTCAATTTATTTAACATAGTTTCACGTCATATGTTTTCCCTGATAATCGATATCCCACCAGCAGCTGCTCACTGTTTGAGCCACTCCATTAATGTAGCATACAATTAGGAAAAAAAAACTTACTTTACTTAGTCCCTAAGGACCCCAAAGCGCTTTACACTACATTCAGTCATTCACACACACATTCACACACTGGTGATGGCAAGCTACATTGTAGCCACAGCTGCCCTGGGGCAAACTGACAGAGGTGAGGCTACCGGGCACTGGCGCCACCGGGCCCTCTGACCACCACCAGTAGGCAACGGGTGAAGTGTCTTGCCCAAGGACACAACGACCGAGGCTCGAACCAGTTACAAGACGAACTGCCAACTCTTGAGCCACGATCGTCCCTATATGTTACCTTCATATAGTTACTATACAGTAACCATCTACACTATACACTCACCTGTTGGGTGGTATGTTCAGCCTGGCCTTGCTGAGAAGAGGTTGAAATGCTCTGAGAAGTCAGTACCTGGTTAGCTGCTATGTAATTCTGTGGACAGACTGATTGGGCAGGCAGGTACTGACTTTGACCCGGAGCTGTTTGTTGAAGTGCAGAATGTGCATAGCTCTGAGAGGCAGCATCATGTGGACCTGCAGCTGAGTAACTCTGATGTTTGGCTGGAACCTGCAGAACTTGAGTTGCGGTGGTTTGGGGCTGAGACTGCGATACATCCTGACTCTGTTGTGGAACTGCTGTTTGGATAGTTTTTTGACTGTGCTGCTGGACATTTGGAGTGTGCACTTGTTGCTGTGTCGAACAGTGAAGACTTTGTGATTGTTGGGTTGGATGTTGTGCCATTTGCTGGTGCATGGCATACACAGTTTCTTGGCCATGCTGGAGTTGAGACTGAACACAGGCCTTCCCAGCATTTTGCTGTGCATTTTGTGATAAAGACTGTTGGTGCTCTGGTTGAATGGATATTTGCTGACTGTAAAGTGCTGGTGTGGCAGAGTTTTGACTATGTTGCTGATGGGGCAATTTGACTGTGGTTTGGGCCTGCTGCAGTGTGCTGGAAGCTTGTACTAGTTGACCCTGAACTGTGGGTGCCATAGATGGGGCTGCAGATGCACGAGGACAATTTTCAGTTGGCTGCTGTGCTGGCAGAGTGGTTGCTGCAGTTGGCTGCTGAACTGATCCTGATGCAGACTGAGCCTGTTGTAAAGGTGGGGCCACAGAGTTCTGAGATGTTTGCTGCACTTGTAAGTGAAAAGTCAAAGAGCTCGCTGCAGTTACTTGCTGCTGTTGCTGAACTGGTGCTTGGTAGCTTTGTACAACATGTTGTGGCACAGCTGATGGTACAATACTTGCTGCAACTTGAGCCTGTTGCACATTTGGCGGTGAGTAGCTACCAGCACTGGTCGCATGTTGGATGTTGACTGAACATAGACTGGCTGGAGCTGGTGTTGGTGCACAAGGCTGAGGAGCATACAAAGTAGCAGGATAGCTGTGTCCAGGCTCGAGGTACTGTGGTGGTGCATGCACTGTGGAGCTGGAAGAGGACAGACCTTGGACAGATTGTTGGGTCTGGTAACCTGTAGAACTGGCCTAAGGATCAAAGGAGATATTTTTAAGTTAGTATCTGTTGGGAATGAATTTTCTAGTCAATGATCAAATCTAACAAAAGCTTATACGTGTGCCAGTTACATTAATTCATGATGGGTGAAAATATAATGAGAGGATGAGGGATAAAAATAAGTTCATGAAATACGTTTTAACAATGAGGAGGTCTTGACAGGTGTGAGCTAAAATGAGAGCACAAGGGAGAAAAAGTGGGAGAGAAAGAGGATGTAAATCAGACAGTTGCCTCTTCCCCTTTGGTTAGAGGATATCTTTCAGTGTCAAGCTCAACAGCTGTTGCATCTGGACAGTCAAGCAGAGAAGGAAAGGTTAAAATCTGGATCAGTAGTTAAAGGCATTGGTTAAGGTTGATCGGAAGGAAATGTAATATGTTAGAGGTTGCACCATTGTTCTCCATCAGCAGCAAGCTTATGATTTCTAAGAAGACAGTTAGCTCTAGAGGCCTATGAGGGCAGCAAGACTCAGTGGGCAGTTAATCAGACCAGCTCCATGCAGAATAATGCAGAACCATCTACAAGCTGGAAAAATGTGTTAAGCAGGTTTTGGCCCCATCATAGGACGCGAAAACAACTTGCTCTTGTGACCTACCACTCCTACAGCCCTGGTAACTTGCTGCTCTCTGGCACAGCATCTGTCTTCACACTCCTGGAGAGGTTCGTGGTCCCCAACAAGACTGCTAATCTGGAAATGACTCTTTAGGCTGCAGTCTCCATCACTCCCGGTTGGACTGAGAGCAGCTGAAGAGTACAGTGATGAGGCTTGGGCAGGTGTGGGGGGACAAGGGGCTGCTTTGCGACTGATTATATTAAAGAGGGACTGCTGCAGCTGTGAGAAATTGGAATAATCACTTGAAGCCTTCAGCAGTCCATAGCCAGGAGTGCTCATCATTCCACCAGGTGATGGGTGGTGTCTAAAGTCACATGGACATTGGTGTGTTGGCATGACAACAGAATGACAGTGGTGCCTCCAATCTTGTGACCTCAAATGAAGCATAGAAATACATGCCTGGCACACAGAGCCCCTGTGCATCGCAATATGGTGGTTGTGATGAGAGGTCAGACTCAGAAGACTACTAAGGTCAGAGTGCCTTCGTTCAGTTGGCACAGGAAGTGATAATGTCTCTGATGGCGATCTGATGTTGATATCACTAAGTCGGCGGTGGTCAGTAGGTGAAGAGACGGGGGAGACTTTTATTACTGGCATAGCACTCTGTGGGGAAAACCCTCCATAAGACTCTGAGTGCAGCTCAGCAGAGCTGAGTTCTGACTGTTCTGGTACCGTTGGGTTGGGACTGACTGATCTCTTAGACTGAATGAGGGCATGCAGTCGAGCAATGTGGTTTGCCCTTTGAATGTCAATAACAGGGGCACTTCCCCTCCGGCCTTCAGCTCCCAATCGAGCCCTGAGCTCTGGGCTCAGCGTTGCCTCCCACACTTCACCCCGTTCGCAGTACTGGGGTCGATCTGTCAGAAAATGGCTACTGCTCGGGCACTGATTGAGGAACAACCCAAAAGCAAAACATATGTTACTCAAAATAAACAGGGCATAACAAAAAGAATATGATGATGTGGTGAGGACAAACAAACTTGTTCACAAAGACAAATGACTGTATGAAAAATATATGGGCACGTTATATGCACATGTAAAGAAATGTGTATGCGTGGTAACTCTTAAATGTGTGAATAAAGCATGTGTGTGGGTGTTTGTGTGTTCAGTTTCAAGGTCAAGTGCGTGTTTGCTAGTTCTAAATAGTCTATGTTTTTAAATAAAACTGAATGCACATGGTCCACCAGGGTGTGTAAGCTCCTGATACAGACCTGCTGTGTTGCCATAGTAATAGGCTCGAGCAGGGACTGGTAGAGGACACTGTGCTGGCTGCTGTGGGAGTCCGAGTACACTGTGGAGCCCATGCCACTGTCAAGTGTGCTGTCTGCTGCAGAGACACATAAATCATCCACTCATAAAAAAGTCAAAGTTTAGGCTTGTGCTTCGGGGTGGATGAGAACAGAATCTCTTACATGTTACTGAGGTGGCACTGGCTGTGAGGGTATGCAGCCTGTTGTACTGGTCTGCCTCTGGTTCTTCTGGTTCCAGCACAAGGGGCTGCCCTACATGTGGCACCCCAGCAGAGATGCCCTGAGATGGTGTCATCTGGGTGCTATGTCCTCCTTCACCCTGATTCTCTGCAGCCGCTGCAGACACTGTGCGCTCTCGTCTCCATTTGATCAGTGCCACACGGTCCCTGATCGACTTTCCCACGGTCTTAGCATCGCTCTCATGGAAGAAGCCAGACTCCACCTGACAGAGAAAAGGGAAGAGCATGACTTTCAGGATATTTTTAGCAGTGAGCCATGTGAGGGAAGAGAGGGTGCATATAAAAAGGGGAGTGCACGAGGCAAAAAGAAGGAGCAAGAAAAGGAAGGAAAAGAAAATCTATTTTAAGGGGATCAGAGCAGTGGGGAAACGTTTCCTTTGTCTGCTGCTTGGCTCACTCTTCACAACAGAATTGTCTGGTCTGTTACATCAAAACGTCCGTCTTTCGCTCCAGTGTTTACATGTGATGTACAAACAAATACAAAAATGTTGTGCTATGTACAGCACTGTTTCAAAGGAAGTTTCATCAGGAAATTTTCTCCACGTTATTCTCGCTAAAGGTATGACATCTGCAGTTTTACTGTGTGCCACCCTTATTTTCCTCTCAAAGCCTGTCTTCGGCTGAAGAAAGGTTTACAATGACAATGTTTACATTCCCTATCTGAAGATAACCCAATACACTTTCTCCAATACCCCTATTAGGGCACTTTTTCTATGGTGTAAAAGAATGTTAGACAAGTGACAAAACAAGAGTTTGAGTAATGAAAATCATAGCTCCACAATGAGAACTGTCCATTTTTTTCTGGATCTTGTTTTTATTGCTGGGCCTGTGGAAACCTTATCTGATTGCGTTCACTCGAGAAAACTATGTAAACAAAAATAAAAAAATAGTAATATATTCCTGGAAGTTATCAATCTTAGCAATCTGCACTATATAAAACCAAACACTAGAAGACAATAAGCCTCTAAGAAATGCAAAGCATAAAAGTGTGGTGTCAAAAAAACATAAAACGACAAAGAAATAGAAACCATTTCTAGTACTCAACATTCAAATTTAACATTTCCATGTATGAAAAGAATTCTGTAATGTATAGCTAAAACCATTTACTCACCATTTCTTGTGCGACAACCTCAGGGACCTCCTTCTCCAGGTCAAATGTAAACTCAATGGCCCCACTCTCCTTGTATTTCCCTTTTAACTTCTTGGGGTCCTCCACCCACAGTTTGAGAGCTATTGAGGACTTTTTTCCATCATCCTCCTCAGCTAGCTCCACCCTCACACCTGTGTCCTCGGCAAAAAAAGCGTGATTCAACAGATCTTTGATCGTGTACCTGGGAGCAGAAAAAGAAAAGCTCTGACTCCAGTGGAAAGATGTTCAAGATACAGTAAAGTTAACAGTGACACAGAGCCATTCATGGTCGCATATTACTTGTGCTTCCCAGATTACCAATCACTGAACCTAATCATGATTCATTAAAAAATAAATAAATAAACAAACAAAAAAAGCCACAAGAAACTAATTAAACGTTATTTGCCCCGATGTACACAAACGAATTATGTAACAGAATTGAAAGACACCCCGCAGATAGATAGAAACTGCAGTGCTGCTGAGAGCCCAGCTGTCAGTGCCACAGCAATGAAACGGGGGAGGTGAGACAAGGCATGAAAGACGAGAGGGCACCTTGTGGGCCCTGTTGGCTGGACGCTGGACATCGCCGAGCACAGTCACTCACCGTTCCTCTTTCTTTTGGCAGATGCACTCTCCAATGATCTCCTTGATTTCAGGATCCATGACCTTGTTGTAGCTGGCTGGCTTTACTCCCTGAGCAAAGGGAAATATAAGCAAAACATTGTGGATATGTCATGAAAGGATGTCATGTTGATGAGAAAACATAACAAAAGAGAAAAAAAATGAACACATGAATGGAAATGTATTTTTTGTGATGCTCCACCCAAATCTTATCTTCTAAGTATCACACACTCGCTCTCTGAAAAGAGAGCCGAAAGTACCACAGCAGTGGTCAGTTTGAATTCATGTCAGGTCCCACAAAGCATAAAAACATCCAAAGGAAGCATCACAAAAACTCCAGCAGCATAGTAAATGCTCAAAGCACAAAAAACACCTCGTTCTCATACAAAGGCTTTCAAAGTTCCAATTTACACATGAGCAGCCAGATGTTGTTTTGTAAACTACTATTACAGTCAGTTGGTCTAAATTCGGCTGTTTTGACTGTGCAGACGGTTCTGAGTTGTCACAGCTGGTGTGGTTTAACAATAGATTTGATGCCCAATAGATTTTGAGCAGTTCTTCTAAAAATGGATGAATTCTGTCTTTTCTTAACATAACACTTCTATTTCGTTTCTTACAGGTATAATCTACCCAGTTATTTTTTTAATTGTGCAGCCAGACTATATAAAACATGTGATATAATTAACTGGAGAAAATAAAGTTTCTGCATCAAAATAAACTAGATGTAAAGTATATGCATATATCTGGATTAATATTCCACCAATTATTCAGCTGGATGCTGTATCTCTTCAGGGAGTACACACAATGTATAATGCTATTAGGGTTTCCCTTTGATCAGCCTTCTATTAACATCCCACTGTGGAAGGCACATTCATATGAATACAATGCAAAAAATAGCAACTATAGAGAGCTGCACTGATGCTCCCTAACCATTAATATAGGTTGAGAGACTGCTTTAACAGCTGCTAACAGGTGAAAGAGTCTGTTTTTTCAGGTCCAACCCTGCCAAGTTTTAAAAGTGAAAAAACAAAACAATCAGTATTCAAAGCACTATGCTTTGCTAGCAAAGGAAGATGTACAGAAATACAGCCTTTAGGCTTCATCCAGAAAACAAAAGAAACTTGGACCCCCTGAGTGACACCATATGGCTGATTAGACTCTTCAACCAAGAAATTCAACACTGAGGAATCATCTACCTGAAAATGGTGCCGATTTTGTACTCTGAGAAATTCTCTGGACTTATTATCTGAAATGGCAAAAAAAAACATCCCATCCTTGCTATGCCATGTTCACAAAGCATGACACTGAATTATTAATACATTAAAGAAGTCACTTTCTTGCTGAACATTTTAGAAACCAAGTTTTACAGAGAAAACTTGGTAAATGAATATATGGAAAAGTTTTAGTATATGAAACTATCAACTTCTTAATTTTAATAAACAGTGCATTTATCACCTTAAAGGTTTTGCATTTAATACTGGTGACAGTTGATGAGCAATTAGTTCAGCCTCTTTTTGCCTGTATATCATCTTTTATTCCAAGCATATTGTCATTATGGTTCATCATATTTCTATTAGGGCTACTTAACATTCATTCATTAATGTTTAAATACTGGACAGATCTCTAGGTTTCTGTTAAAATCCCTGAGTGTAAGCCCATTTTTGACAAGTCATTACCTTAATCTTAATTTAACATTAAATATTTAGAAGTTCAATTTGTATGCATAATTAGAGCTCTGAGAAATTTTGACCAAAGTATGTTTTCCATGAACAGGTGATTTTGGTGGAAACATATTAATGTAAATGTAAAACACCATGCTGTGTGACCAGTTCCAGAGTGTACTGCATAACTGTAGCATCCCTGGTTTGATTCCAGCAGATGGTCTTTGTTGCATGCTAAAAACCCTCTCTGCCCCTCTCCCTCTCCTTCACAGTCAGGCGTCCAAAATAAATGCAAGAATTAAAAAAAAAAAATTGCACAGCATGACTCACACTGGTAACTTTGCGGTAGATTTGAGCAGCATTCTGACACTCAGAATAGGGATATTCAGAGGTGGCCATTTCTAGCATACACATGCCAAAGGCATAGACATCCACAGCCTCGTCATAGTGTTCCTCATACATCTCTGGGGCCATGAACTCTGGAGTGCCTGCAGGAGCAGATGGAGAGAACAAGAGTGCCCAGTTGACAAATTACTAATACTTCTTACTGTAAAAACCACAAATCTGTCAAGTCACATTTTAAAGGTCTCCTACCTATGACACTCTTAGCAAAAGAAGCTGCCTTGAGTGTTGCCAGACCTAAATCCCCTATCTTTACTGAACCTGTAGGTCCAGTAATAAAGATGTTGTCACATTTAAGATCTCTGTGAATGATGGGAGGCGTCCTGGTGTGGAGAAAGTGGAGGCCTTTAAGGATCTGTCTACACCAGCTCCTTAACACTTTGGGCTTCATTACCTTGAAACGCTTTAGATAGCTGCATGAAGGAAAGGGAAACCTATTAGACCATAATTAAATGAGCAGCAAATTAAAAGCAACTGCCTACATCCATACTCACGTTTTTAGCGTTCCTGACGTCATGAGCTCTGTTACTAAAACAATGCACTTCTTTCCTTTAAGCGGTGACTCCCAGAAGTCGTAGAAACGGACAATGTTGGGATGCTGGAGGCCCTTCAACATTTCTGCTTCCTCTTTAAAGCGCTGACGTTCCATTTTAGAAAGCTTACGATCCTAGAGGAAAGAACAGATGAAGAAATGATGACTATGAAGCCCCTAAAATAACTGTAAAACATATTTGCTTCACAAAAACTACCAGATGGAAGAGCATCCCATCGTTCCTCCACATTTTAAATTCATGCTTCTAGTATGCTTTTGAAAGTGGGAAATACGGAGTAGTTGAGGTGGAGGTTAGTGTCAGTCTCTGAGACATATACACATCTCTAATTAGACCATATGTGTGTCAAAGCCGATGACTATCACAAGTGTACGTGTGTGGGAACATTCAGATGAGTATCTTTTTCAATCAATAAGAACATTCTGCCACATCTTTTGTTTGCAAATACATTTTTAGATGTAATATGATCAGATGTGACCTCTTACTTGCTAGCTTTGATTTGTCCAGGAACACTGAGGACGTGTAAATAGAAAGAGGGGTGACAAAGCACAGCCGCTCCTGGGAGAATGAACCAAGGCATTAACATCGTCACACCCTCAAAATGCTATGGCTAAAGGTTATGTGTCATCGATCTCTGCCATCTTTCTCACTCTCTCACCCTCTTAGTCCCCTCCCCCCACATCTGCAATCTATCTCCTTTTCTGCACCCCGACCACTCCCTTTTTCATCCCCAAGATCCCCCACAAACACATCTTCTGTAGCTACTCTCTCACCATTTCTCAGTTCCTAGTCTGGCAGCACCATGCTGTATCTAGTGCAAGGTTGTGGTTTCTTTCCTGTGATTTTTTTTTTCTTGTCTTTTTTTTTTTACTGCCACTACATCAACGACTTATATAACACACATACACACAGTGAGCTGTGTCTAGCAGCAAGACCCCACCCATCACAGAAACCGACGACACTGATGGTGGAATGCAGTGAAAACAACCTAGCGGGATTTAATCTATTCAATTATTCACCCAAAGTCAACTTCCTTCTTAGATGAAACTGCAATTAGAAAATGAACATGAATAACCAGAACATTGTGATTCAATGTGTTGAGGAGTGGATTGATGTGATGGATAAGGCTTGCATGTATAAGAATGTGGCATGTCAGGTTTTTTTGTGTAAGTGTGTATGGTGGTGATGGTGGTGGTGAGGGGTGTGGGGATTTTCACTGCACTCTTCTGAAGTCCCATGAATAATTCAGTTCTGCAGAGAACTCTTTCTACTGAAGCAAGCTGAGCAATGAAAGGCTTGGGCTGGCTAAGTTGGGCTGGGTTATCCCCATGTGCTGTTTGTTGCACAGGAGCACCACATTGTCTGAAGCTTACCTGAAACATAGGTCTAAAAAAGAGCAACAAAGAGGAACGAGGAAGACCGCTTAAAGCATGAGTGCTGCAGCTTTCTTTCCTTTAGGCAATTCCACCCCCCCTCTCTCCAGATTACTTCCTTTACTGCTCCCTTGCTTTCTTGATCTCATCTTTCAGGAAACCTGCTGCTTTTTTCAAATAAGCCCCAATTCAGAGTGTTCCCCAAGCTCCAGTCACACTCCCCGCATCACCCCCTACATTTGCACCCTCACTTGTCTTTCCCTCTTAGCAGACACTGGGGTTTCTGCATAATTCAGAAGCCACATGCAGGCTGAGAGGCGTGGTTCACTGCGTCGAGAGTTATGTGCACTTACATGCTTTTGCGCACTGAGAGAATGGAAGAATGTCACTTTGAAAATCAATTTCCTCATAGCTACTGTGAGGTCTTTAACAAGTGTGACTCATTACGGTACATTTGCTGCACTACAAACAGACCATTTATTGTTTGTGTGCATGTATGTGCATGTAATCTTATCGCACCTGTGCTTCATTGCAGAGCAGGTAACTGCTTGAGTGAAGTCAACACACAAACTGAAAGCTACAGCAGGCAGCAAGGGCAGAAAAATAGATAGTGACATTATCAGGAAGCAATCTTTAAACCTGTTCTCTACAATGCTGCCATCCACTATATCTGTATGCTCACCTCTGTTAATTCCACAGCTCTGCTAGCTCATACAGTGACACAGAATATCAGAATGAGAAAGCAAACCACTGGGTTTTTGGTGTTGGAAGAATCAAGTAATGGATTAAAATATTAGATCCAGGAACTCTGCAAGGTTATCATAGTATATAAATGCAGTGTCAAAATCATATTCTTGACCTAATGTCACATTAAGTAGGAATAGCATACTCCTATTGTGAAGGGATTGCTATCAGTCCAGCTACTTTACCTGAGGATTTTAGGATAATTATAACAAAGCTGTAAGAGTTACACTTCCTAATGAAAGGAGCTTACTGATTGTATATAAAGGGCTTTAGCCTTCTCCCTGAAGGCTACTGACATAATCAGACATACTTACATTTTTTTGTGGATCATGACATGAACATTCCCTTTGTCTGGATTTAAATTACACTGATGCAACGAATGCTACCCAAAATTACAGTATGTACTAGCATCAGGTATGACTCCAATTGTACCATTTTACATGATCCCAGATCTCACTACATGAAAAATTAATCCCCCATCTCTGATAAAAGATTCAATTCACAATCCATCTGAAAGCATAGAACAATGCTAAGGTTGTGAAGTGGCACATGGACTGAGTGGCTAATGAGTGGCTGCTGACAAATGTAGTTCACACACAACTCCGTTCTGTCTGAAGAAATCTTATGACTGTAATTTTTTATAGACACGAATTGCGTCTATTTTAGTTTGTCACAGTTTCCCCCAATGAGACAAAGCCTACAAGTTCTTACCTAATATACAAATATCTGAACTTACTGAACCAGTGAGATCCGCATCCTAGAGGCTAAATGTATTAGGAGAGAAACAGGTTTATGCATTAGTCCTGATTATGCCAGCCAAATTACAAATTGTCTGGCTGTTTCTTTGCCACTACAACTTAGCGTTCCTAATTACTATTTCTGCTTTACCTAATTAACTTGGCCTCATCTTGATCCTTAGTTAACAAGGAGCAGATTAGCAACACTGGGACTCCATAGCCACAGTGTTATTGGGATTTGTATTCAAACAACTTGTCAACAAATTGTAATATAAAAAAGGACAGCAGAACTCATATTTACTGTCACATGTTTTTGTCAATAAATGAAGATTAAGGAATATTTTACATGAATATACGTTATTTGTAAAATCCAGTAAAACTTGACTAGCATACATACCCCAATACGCAGAAATCCCACAGCAAATAGGCCTTAGTATAGAATTTAAATGCCGCATTGAAAAGCTCAGGTTCAGTCTCACTCACAATGATAATGTGACGCATTAACAATCAATACAGGTCATATTCCTTTAACCATAGCTACAGAACTACCTCCTTACTGCCACATCTTATTCAGTTCATGCAGACATTTCAACAAAAAATGTTTGGACTCAAGGGAAACAAACCCTGGTTGCCAGGCTGAGGCGGTATGATAATTTACTTGGAAACCCTTTCCACCCATCCTTAATAACAGATGACTACTGCAGTGCTTCCGATGCTGTAACAAAAGCTGGTGCAGGGTGAGCCATGAGCCAGCAGACTGCCCGCAGCTGAATTGTGTCCCATCAGTCATGACTGCAGGAGGCTTTGACCGGCAGCTGTGCCAGCTACCATTATCCCTGTATTCATTGTTATACACCTGCCATACAACCATGGTAAACCCAGGCAGAGTAAAATGGCATACCCGGCATTCAGGGTGGCCCAGTATAATGTTTTGAATAAGAAAAGGCTGGTGAAATATCTGAAAAGCATTCTGAAAGAGACAAATGTATGCTTCACCTAGCCTTGGGAGGGAGGAGTCAAAGAGGCAGAACAACATTCAAGATGAGAAGCCACTCCGATACTGTGGCAGAAAACAACAATCAGATCATGCCCAAATGATTACTTTGCTGTTTGGGCATCAAAAGTGTGAGCTAAGAAAACAGAAGGGGAGAGACAAGCAGAAACTATGTGAAATAAAAGCATCACAGACACACTGAGAACAGAAGAAAAACAGAACATAAGACACTAAATGAAATAAATGAATTGGGGGCTGATCATATTAAGAGCACTTGTGATTGTTGCTTGGATGATTATGTGTATGAGTGTGACTAGCTGATTGTGACCAGCAGTTAGCCAAAGCAGATTAAAGCATAGAAACCTCCTATAAAGCTCTTTTCTGTGAATATATAAATATATATATATATATATATATATATATATACACATACACACACACACACACAAACACTTTATTATATACACTAATACGAAAACGTTTAGGAGTTCTAAATCAGATGCAATGAAAGAATAGCTTAACCAAAAAGACTTACTAACTAAAGTTGCATGTGGTAAATGAGGATTGTCTATTTATATTTAGCATAATGCATCACAGAATTCTGTCTGAGAGCCACAAATAATCATATATTGTTTTAACAATTCTTCCCTTTAATAAAAAAGGCAAAATATTCCACATGTAATCGTGTATATATACAGATAGATATAATTACATTATTTATTATTGGATTTAAGCCAAGTAGAAAATAAGTCGTGTTATTTTATTCATTTCTAATCTGCTTTAACTGGTAACATTTTTAGCAGCATTAGCCTGTGTGTCCAGCCAATCCAACCCAAGGTACGACAGCTGGTGGTGACACTTTCAATACACTGACCCCAAACACTGATACTTAACGGTAACACGGTCACTCAGACCCATTGTAAAAACCATGGAGGAGCTGACAGAGTGGCTACAAATAGCTGCAGTGCTATGATACACCGGGTGGCAAATTTTACCCATCTGCTCTGAACTTCAGACAAATTCACAAATGTGTTCAGTGTCCATGTAAATGACTAAAGCCTACTGTAGCCAGTGTGGACCGGTGCAAGCCAGAAAGTGAGAGTGCGGAGGGTGGACAGGCTTCCACATGTCCTGCATCGTACAGACCACTGATGATGAGGGTTGGCACTGAGATAAGGACAAGAGCAATGATTTGTCGAGTAGAGCTGCCCTGATTTGAACTGGGTGGCCTGGCTAGACTCCCTGGTTTGACAATTTTAGAATCTGCTGTAGTGTTTGGAGCCACTTAGACAGCCTTTATTCGGCATAATACCCTGACCCAGACTAAACAAGTAAAATACCAGGAAGAAGGATCCCTATATTGTTTAATCAAAGAATTAGAAATTTCTTATAGCAAAGACAACAATCACATATTCAGTTTATCAGCACATTTGAGGATTTATAAATGAAATAAGCTCCCAGCATAAATGTTAATAGCAGTTTACAGTAATAGTGACTTAAGATGGAAGTGCTACAGTGAGCCCATTTGTTTTTTAGTCATTACATAAACAGCTTAGTAACGCAGAGGCCAACTAGAGTGAAGTAACCCTTGTCTTCATACCACAAAGCCTAAGCAGGAGGCCTTAACAGGATACAGAAGTGCTCCAGGTTTGTTCATACAAATAACCTTCTTGAATTCCAAAAGGGATTACTAGTCCTAATGAGCTGTTGTGACACTTTCTATTGTTGAGGGGGGAGGAAAGAGAGCGGTCAAAGGCCATTTAGCTAAATGTCCTAATGTAAGGTGCTGCTCTGAAAGCTGCTTAGAGAATCCCTGTACGAACTGTTAAGGCAATACTACAGCAGAGGTACTAGCACAGCAAGTCAGATACAATATATATAGACCACAAGATAAAAACTGTGAAGACTGCAGCATAGCAACGTGTGTCAGCTTTAATAAAAGTCTAGCCAATGTGGCATTTAAGTCAAAACAAGGCTGCATACAAGAGGTCCGATAGCCACCCCTGTAACTGATAGACCGTTTTAGGCAAACCCTAATGTGTAGCTTCGATTACTGGTCAATTAACTAATTAATCACTTGAAAATTGCTCTGCAGCTCCCTGATAAACACATTTGAGTCTGCTTCGAACAGTTATAACATCAGTGTATTTTTCAGTGTGGGACATTTTATACGATCAATAAAGAAAAAGAGGTATGGACCACAATATTGAACTGCAATGTGCTGAACAATACCGCAAACCTAAGGCTTTAAATCGACAAAATATCACATCTCACAGGAATTATAACTGATATGATTCTGGTTTTCTTAATTTTATCCACCTGTGTATAATGTAGCATTTTATAGTAAAAATATTAAAAATACTGCAACTGTCTCTTTAACCAAATGTTTGCTTAAATCACAGTAAAGGAGTTTTCCCAACTATTTTTAATCTAACTGAAAACATTCAAAACATTGTGTATGTCTGTGTATGTATGTGCTCCCCATTATCCCTCCTAAACATTAAGATAAAAAAATTTTTATTCCTTTGCAGCTTTTCCTTTCAGACGATGTGGGACAAAGACCATGAATAAACCAACATACAAGGTGAGAGTTTTTGGGTAAGCATCATTTTACCAGTTAAGACATGCTGTGGATTTACAATTCTTTCTAAAGCCGTTTCATCAATAGAGTACATACACTTCAGGCCTAGGCTATGTTCATAATGATAAGTGATGGTTACTAGATCCAATTATGTTGCAACTTGAACCATAGAGTGACCAGCACACTGATTCAGCCATACAGCAAACAGATGCTCTCAAATGAATGGAAATGACTTAAATGAAATCAACACCAACAACAAAAAGACTGTACAAGAGACAACTATCACACCTGCTGCATGCAACTATACCACAGGTCACACCAGTAGGCATATCTGTCTTTGCCATTGCTTTTCAGTTGACTTGGTGACGCAGGAATTCAGATGTGATGAAAGATGGGGGAACAGATAAGGCACTGCCACAGTGAATGGCTCTCCATGCCTCCCAGGGCCTCTCAATGCCAGATGGGCTGTAAACAATGACCCATTTGGGCATCTCCAACTTTGTTTACCTTTTTTTTCATCTGTGCAGACAAGGAGAAGATGTGTTATTACACATGTTAATCCAGAGAGAAAGCATGGTATCATCTTGTCAGATGAGAGTGCAATCTAAATCTATGATTACAGTGAAATCCAGCATTTGGAGTGAAGAAACAGATCTAGTGAGTAAGCTGCTGGGTTTGTTTGGTTCAAGAAATCCCTAATCTTCAGCAAAGACAGGCGGCCTGATAACACTGCCATGGCATCATTGCCAACTCTGCAGTCACAAGCTGAAAAAAGAGATTTCATCTACAAAATAAGCTCACTGCCAAATACCTGAGAAGTCTGCAAAAGGTCAGAAGTAAACTGTCTGCAAGTGTGCACACAGCATTCAACACTGAGATAAAAATCAATAAACTGAGCCACAAGTGGTGGAAAGAAAAAGTTTCCAAAGTTTAGAAACTCAATTCCAGAGAGCAATAATGATTAAGACAAAGTAAAAAGAATCACAGGATGTGTTTCTTCTCAACAATGAAAGGACTGAAAACAGGCAGTCTTCTCTCACATTAACATCCTTGCATGAGCCAGGGCCATCTGTGATATGCCAGCAGCCTGGCACAGAAACAGAGATGTGGGGGAGATGGGCATGAACGGGAAGGGGCAGGGCTAAGAGAGAGAGACGAGGGAGGAAGAGAGCAAAAACAAACACGAGACCAGATTAAAATTTCTAGGGAGGAAAGCCATGTGACCACGAGAAGGTGAGAAAACAGTGGAAAATCAAGAGTGATATCTCATGTTTCTCTGTCTTCCATGGGGGTATCTCCTGTTTTCCACAACAGTTTGCTTGGAATGGCAAAGCTGGCATCATACACATGCACACGTAAGATTTTACCCCCATGTTGTTTACTCTGACCTACTTCAGGTGCAAGCTTAAGACTTGCTGAAACCTGCACTTTATTATTTTGTTGAATATGACCAAAAAGATCTTGTGTGATAGTGGGCAGGAGAGCTCTGAGTCTGTGCAGCGATTTTTACCATGCTATCTCAGGGTAACAGTATGAAGCAAGCTCAACACAGCTAAGCCCTCTTTGCATTAGATGGCTTGGAAAAACCAAGAAAGGCTAGAAAGATAATGGATATAATGGTGGTTATAAACTGTCTTTAACCACATTTTCCACGTGCTCGCATAAAAGACACTCACAAAACGAACAAATTGATTGGTGCCACAAAAAGGGTAAGAGAGGAATCCATCCATCCATCCATTTTTTTCCACTTATGTCATTCAGGGTTGCAGGGGGTTCTATCCCATGGGGCATAAGGTATACCCTGGGCAAGTTGTCTGTCAAGACAAGAATGCTGGCAGAGAATTTATTAATGGCATAGTTATAATTTCTATCATATTTATCTTATCCAGTGCATGCCCATTGCTGGTGTTTACTTCTAACATAAAAGCTGCTCATTAGAACGTCATACGTTTAAACATGAAACACATGAAGTACATTTGCACTTTCAGTGACAGATACCTGGAAATTACTTTGGCTACTTTGAATGACTCATTTTACTGAATGAATATACTCTGTGATTCTCTGTAAATACCAACAGAATAAAACATGTTATTATCTGTGTTCGTTTAGCTGCAATACCTGCAGTATAAAACAGGCTTAGTAACAAATACAGACCGAGAAGAGAAACAATTTTATGCGCTTTTACAGCTGATATAGACAATTCACTGCAGTCTTCAGACACATGTTGCTGTTCAGAGAAAAAAAGAAATCCCAGCTGGAATCAGAATAGAATAAATTCAAAACATTCAAAAACAACTGTTGAGGTTTTCTGCAGAATATCTCAGCTTCCTGAAAGTACCAGCAATCCCACTTAATGGTGTATTATAGAGATGCTGGCAGAGACTGATCTGCCAGTACAAATGTGCCTCCGGACTGTATGTGCTGACCGTCCTGGTTATATATTTTTTTTTTTTTAAAGCAAACTGTGTAGTAAGCCAAAACAACACCAAAGAACCCTGCACAACAGCAATCGTGACATCCGTTTTGGCACTGGCTGCTGTGCACAAAGAAGAAAACAGCTTGCATGCACCACCTGTGAGATGTGCAGTATATATATTACTATGGTGATCGAGTCAGGTTCAAAGAGCTCCACCTTGAAAAGTCTGCCTTTAGGCTCAATATACACTACAATCCTATTGATCTCACTTCTTAGTTCATCTCTCCAGTGATTTCATCCTGATTACAGCTTGACAGACAATAACATTGAGGATGTTGATAAAGCCTACTGAAGCTACTCCTTCTTCTACTTTCTTTAGGAGTAAAGAATCTCATTTCCCGTACTACAGTCTGCAGATTATTACAAATGCCCATAATTAAGAAGTGTGCTGTTGGTCTAACTGCACAATGCAGCAACTCTAAACTTAAAATTGAATTCAGACATTGTGTAATATAGCAGTGTAAATACACACTGAAACATCCAGAATGACAGATTAAACAATGTTCAAGTAACTTTTCCACAAAAACTTCAAGCTTCTCAAATGTAACTTTTAATATGTTTGCTTGGCCCTTTAAAAAATAAACGAAACACCTTGGAATTTAGACAGGACAAGATATCTGAAATGTCAATTAATCCAATACTGTTTTATAGTCACTCAGTCTATAAAACATCAGATAAGGAAATTAATTGTCTTATATTTTGTATTCTGTGACCAACAGCAAAAATTCCAGAGTAAAAATCATTTGGGAATGTGTAATTATGCACAATAAATAGCTTCAACTGACTCATTAATCAATAAACGGCTGCAGATTAATTCTTCAGATATCACTAAGGAGGCAAGGAAACTCCTTTGTAAGACATTTAATAATTCAAATGGCCAATTAAGAAAATAAATGGATAATAATTACCTAAACTGCATCTGCTATGACAGTTTAACAACACATGAAAGAGTTCTGCCTGTTATTTTGTTTATCCAACAGTACCTAATGGAAGACCTTCAGCTCAAAGCTACAACAGTGTATATAAGATGACTACATGATCACTTGAATCATGATTAACATCCATTGTCAACTGTCCACTAGAGGGAGTTTTAATCTGTCTGTAGGGAAAAATAAAATAAGAGTACATAGATCCCTCTTCCACATTCTCCATCCACTGGACTGAACTACAGCTTTGTGTTGTCCAGTTGAGGAAAGCTCAGGGCTGCTTCCTGCTGTCAGCGTGCATGATATCATCATCCAAATGAGGCCTTCGAGTCTCAGTGTGTCTTTGCATGCTCAACAATGGCATGCTATCTTTAAAGTCCTTTTATGTGATGCTATGTGTCACTGCGCTGTAATGCTAAAGTCAGACAAAACAGGTTTAATTCCTGCCAGTGGATGAAGTGGTTTGCATTCTTTCATCTCGCACAGTACTGACGCAGCATGTTTTCAGTACCCTAGGCAAAGTATTCACTGAGGCCACTGACTGCCACAAGGCTCCCAGCAGGCTATGGGGCAGGTTCAGCTGCTTCCTGTCTGCTCACCTCCTGTTACACAGAGGGTGTGATTGCAGGGAGTAGCACCACTAATAACATGCAGACACACTGCTGGGAGAGAGCGAACCGGCATCTCCTGCACTGTCCACTTCAATAATTGAGCTGAGTGTCATCATGCAATCAGCTGGCCAAACTGCCATGGAAAATTAAGGCTGTCTGAGCACACACAATGTAAAATAAATCCTTTACAAAATTATCTAAATAGGGAGGAAAAAAATAACAAATCACAGGACATGTTTTTGTACTTTGAGGGGGCCAGTCATGCTGACTATAGTCCCCCTTAAGCCTCCTGGGAGAGGGAGAGAGAATAATCCTTGTTGCAGTCTCAGAAGGATGGAAATAATTAGTTAATACCTTTGCACAGTCTAAGCTTGTGATTTCCTTGTGTCTATGTAACGCAAGAAAATGAACTCCCCTTGTGCATTTGCGAAACTGTCGATCGCCATACTTCAGCGATGGTATGTTCCTCCATGTCATGTCTACAGCTACTGCTTGTCAATCAGTCTTCCAGTGTAAACCATTTAAAATTTAGTGGTGACCAATTTGCAACTCAGCATACTCCTTCATGAGACTAAAGGCTGATTGACAGCTCCCTGAAGACATCTCCATTACACTATCATGATGAGTGAGAACACAGAGGAGAAAAGATAGAGGGCTTCCTGTGGGAGTCAGGCATTCTTCCAGTAATATTAATCACGCATATATTTATCGTAGAGGGAAAAATGTGAAGATACTTTTAGATAGCTCTGGTCAGCATCCATCTCATGGATTAAAAATGTGACAAATAAGCCTTTTTTTCACAGATGTGAAAAAGATAATTGTGCCTTGTCTGTAACTGCTGCATACACAACGAATTGGTGTCACAGAAATCTTGTTAATGAGATGAGACAATTTTACTGCCTTACCTGCAGCTCACACCAGGCCACCTCCACCCAGGTCTCAGTATCCAGGCCTTTGTAGACTGTCTTGAAGGAACCCCTCCCCAGCTCTATGTCAAATTTAAGGAACCTTCCCCCTGGAGACGTGGAGACTGCCTTCATCTCTGCCTCCTCCTCATTCTCCTCACTGGCTGCCTTGACAGCAGCTTTACCACCATCACTGCATGTAACATTTAACACGTCTCCACCTTTCTCCTTGTCCTCATCGGCGCTGGCGCTCTCTGTTGCACTGTCTTTAAGCCCACCTTGACTTTCAGTGCTGGATCCCTCCTGTATCCCACAGCTGGTCCCCCTAGACCTGTCCACAATTGTTCGCAGGTTAATGTTTAGGATCTTACTCCTGTTATTACATTCAGGTGCTTCAAAGGCCTGCTCATCTGTGTCTGAAAACCACAAACTTCTCCTGATGAATCTCTGATGCACAATCCTCTGATAACTGGAGGAAGGATATGCGCTGGGGTCACTCCCACCTCTCACTACAGAGTCCACAAGACTGACGGGTCCATCACCCATGGCCTCGCAAACATTTTTGCCCGGTTCACACTGAGACTTGGTTACAGGCGAATTTCTCAGGTCTTGATGGTCCCCGGAGCCTGATTTAGACTCCGGCTCCATGGTGACTTAAAAGTTCAGTCGCCTTGGTTTCCAGGTCATTCGTGCCATCACGGGTAGACTTTCCAACACGCAGATCGACAGATGAATACCTGCAGCGCCCACTCGGTGACGCAGTTTGCCGGGAGAGGCCCTTAACAACACTGGGATGGATGACATAGACAAGATTTTATCCGCTAATAATAATAATAATAATAATAATAATAATAAAAAGAACCTGCAAAAGAAATGCGATATGCCCCAGTTATACAGTATTGCTAAAGCTATCGATGGGCGTTAAGCATGGTAATAATCACTGAGGTGAAGTTAGCTGCTGTCAGTAAGAGGGGGTTGACAAAAAGACAAGCCCAGGAGTTAAAGCATTGCTTCCAGAAGCCATCGTCGTCCAGGTGACCGAGAAACTAGCAAGCTGGCTTCGGCGACATAAGTTTGGCAACTAGCTAACACTAAATTCCCCCCCAGTATACCCACAATATTATCTTACGTTCAAATACTGACATAAAAAAATAAGGCACGACTTACCTTGTTCAAAAAAGGGGCATAAAAAACACCCTCGAGTAAAACTGACGCTAGTGACACACAGCAGAGACAAACCTGCCAGGTCCAGTAGCAGCACTCAAAAAAAACCTCGCCAACGTTAGCCGACTGTCCACGACAAAAGGTGGACTTCAAAAACGCCCTATCTGCATATTATCTCCATTTTCAAGCACAGGAGCCGCCCCAGCGACCGCAAACAAATTCGGTCTTTCTTAACTGAACACATACCACATGCTGACAAGAAATAACTGACGAATCTCTTGTATTTATCTCCTTTTAAGTCCCCGCATCCCTCTCTTCGGTTGCAGCTCCCAATGCGACTCTCCCCACTGTTTCTTCTTCTTCTTCGCTGCCGCGTAAGTAAATAGCACACACGGGTCGCTTTAAGACTCGGGGTTTTTTTTATTTTTCCTGTAGTCCCCTCGGTAGTTAACTTAAACCAACAGCTGTTTGCGCTTGTCATCGCCTTCCACCATTTGGTTAGTGCACCGGTGAGGTACACCAAATGTGTTTCCCATTCAGTTCGCTTGGCTCCACGCCCCTGGTGAGGACTATAGAAGGGAGGAGGGTGGAGGTGGGGGGAATGGTCCATCCAATCATACGGCACTCTGGGACGCCACAGAAAGCCTACTCATCATATTGCTGTGCTGTCCAACAGACAGAGTGACACGGGGTGAGACAAAGGCTGATTAGAGTCAGTGCAAGTAAATTACACAGCAATTAAAAACATAAATAAATAATTTCTCACGCCCTTTGCAGATTCAGTCACGTGTCTTAACTCCCGAGCCTGCTGTTGAAACAACATTTTTCCATTATCACTGCTGTTGTGTCATTATAATATAGTAGTTACACGTGCATCAGTAGCTCTGTCACGTAGCCTTGGCTATGTGCTTGCGGGTCCAGTCTTCTCTACCCCTACAGGATATTTTGCCACTTTACTGCAGCCTGCATCTGAGGTGTAGCAGCTCTTCGCACAGGGCAAAAATGAGCAGCAGCATCAACAGGTTAAGTGGCACCGAGGTAAGATATTTGCAGCCCCTTTTTAACATTCATCGAGGGAAAATGTAAATCCTCTGGTTTATAAATGTCTATAGGCTAAGTAGATCGATCTTACAAATTGACATGCTCACAAGTGCAATAAATAAAAGATGCACGAAGAAAGATTACCTGATTAATAAGAGTATTCTTGCTGTTTTGCATGCTTTTATACAGTAGAATAGAAGGAGTGTTAATACAGTGCAAACATGCACGAACCGCAAAGCAATCGCTTGGATATGGGCACTTGGGAAATGTGCTGTCATGCAATCATCTTTGTTTGGGTTGAATTTTTTGTTGCAAGAAGTGTTGATTCATTGTCGTGGTCATTTCTGTACCCAGAGTTGTCGGTTGTTACTTTTTATTGTAAGCCGATCGTGTAAATGTATCCACCTCCTGCGGTTTCTGCGCTTCCATGCCACTTCTGTGCCTTTTCTCATGTTACATGTCATCTGCATGTGAGGTACATTCAGAGGTGCATAAGCTTTGCAGAATAGAATTGGTGCTGAAGAAGACGGATTTTATGTCTCTGCAGAAACATTTGACCAGACATCTTAAAGTCTTTTGCAGGCATGCTGGGTCAGATGACAGTCTGGTCTGGCTTAGGGGTGAGGCATTGTTGGTATCTGAGTGACCTTATAAACAATGAATGCCCTCCTTTGTTACCAGTGCACTGGCTTAAATGCGCACATAAAAACAGACACAAGGTTTTCCTTTTGTATTACATCATCCTGCTTCATGCCACAACTGTAAAGCTCACAGATTGATTACTTGAGTTTATTAGGCAATTGAAGCTGCCATTTAAGAGTAGTTCAGTCCTGCATCTAATGTGCAGCATCCAGTTTTACAGGGCAGGGAAATGGACTTCACTCTGTTATCCGCATGGTCACTGTCTTAATAGCGCCATTTAATTTCAGATGTGTGTGTGTGTGTGTATTTGAGGAAGAAGGCAGGAGGAAGAGAGACCCTGGCAGCCACAGATACTTCCTTGCAACAGTCAGAGCTCAGCCAGCATTTGCAAAATGTAATACCCTTACGCTCGATAAAATGAGCAATTGATCTCATTTACAATGTGTCCCCCCACCAGTGTGAGTCAATATGAGTGTTTTTTTTTTTTTCAATCCATGGCTCTTGTAGGGTGAATATCTCACAGGAAGACTTTCTGCAGGCTTTTAATATCCTTGCCTGCCTTTCACTGAAATCTAAGACCGATGAGATGAGTCAGATTTCACTTTCTTTGATAACCCGTAGTTTAAATTGCAGCTTTTCACTAAATGAGAAAGTGTTTTTGATTTGTTTGGGGGTTTTTTTTTCCTACCATAAGTGTCTTAGCTGCATAGACCACACTCAGAAACAGTCATGTTTGCTTTGCTTTGTGCAAGGCTGTAAAACTAAAAGCTCTACAGAGATTCATGGAAATTAGATTTACAGTTGGGTCGATTGTCATCTGGAAGCTGGCCAGATTTTGAGGTGAGTGAGAGAAGAAGGCTGCTGATAGGACATGATGGATGGAGAGCAAAGAAGTGCTTATGCACGAAGAAAAAAAAAGTAAGGGAAATACTCACTTATGCAGTTAGAGTTAATTTAGCGTTTCATCATATAGCTGAACACGAGCTCAATTAACTAAATAATAAATGTACGGTTTCACTGTCTTAAGTGGTGTCTTGCTTTGTTGCCTTGAAGAGCTTTCTACATGTCAGACACAGAGCTTAACAATACAAAGCTAAAGGCACTGCATACTCTCTAAGTAACTTACAGGTGGTGTAATCAGTTAGTGTGACGACATGGGAAAAGGAGAAAAGTTTAGGATTAGGTGTGCAAGTTGAATGAGTTCATTTAGTTTTTTGGGAAATCAGCCAAAACGTTCATTTGCTTCTGAATACACAATGAAAAATGGATTTATTTGATCTGAGGTTTGGGTTAAATCACGGGAATTAAGAAATTGCAGTCTTTCCAAAGTTGTAAAAAGCATGTATTATACAACTCTGCATCTAGCTTTAGCATTAAAAAAATATGAGAAGTAGGGAATGTGAATATAAGGGTCTTTTATTTGTTTTTCACCCATGGTAATCCTTTGCATTCTGCAACCCGGGTTGAAAGTTAAAATAATGTCATATTTTCTCATTCAATTCAATTCAGCTTCAATTTTATTTATATAGCGCCAAATCACAACAACAGTTGCCTCAAGGCGCTTTATATTATAAGGTAAAGACCCTAGAATAATACAAAGAAAACAGAGGAAACCCCAACAATCATATGACCCCCTATGAGCAAGCGCTTTGGTGACAGTGGGAAGGAAAAACTTCCTTTTAACAGGAAGAAACCCCCAGCAGAACCAGTTTTATTCTCAGTTTTATTTATGTGATTTATATGAATGATTTCAATTGCTCAGTTAAGCACTTAGGTCAACATTCATTGTTTAAAGAAGCCTTATATAAATAACTTACTGGTTAGCTGGTTTCCCTTCTCATTCCCACATTGTAGTGTTAGTGACACCTTACAGCAGAAACTGAATAATGTTAAATATTATGACATGATTTCCTCTGTTATTCCACAGTGGCACATAACTGAGAGTTAAGATCCAAACAACTTTTATGTCTCTGACTATCTCCCCCTCCCTCGTTACCTTGCTCCTTCTCTCCCCTCGGTATATCTCCCCCGAGACTGATTCAGACTAGAAATGCACTGTGAATAATTCATCACAAAAATCAGCACTGAAACCTAGAACCAGTACAGCACAACTGATTTAATGAGAACTTTTTTTTTTTTTCTCTACAGTTTAGATAGCTATAAATCTGGTGTGCCTAGATGACTGACAAGCACTGGGTTTCTCTGGGATATAAAATTCTTTCCAAAAATGCAATTGTGAGTTGTCTTCCACTTTTTTTCCCCCAAATATTATTCAAACGAAAACCAGGATCACATTCTCTTTTTAAAAAAAAAATTTGTAGCATGTTATCCCTCCACTCCACTCACAGCTGTTGAGTAAGACATATTATAAGAGCCTGTATTTGCTATCGTTTTTGCACTGAATATCTCCTCTACTGTCATTAGTTGTTGTGCTATTTTGTCAGCTGTATGATGCGAGTAGCTTGGGCAGACAGAGGAAATGACCTTTAGATTTGGCCTACACACATGTCAAAAAGGAGGAGTTCTTTTTTGGAAAAAATTCACCTCCTGCGTTTCTAGACATAGTGACTCCATATTTCCAACCTGCGATCTCACAACAAGTATTATCTCGCTGTGGTCTGTTGACTCTGGGATAAAGGGCTGTATTTTTTGAAAAACCCATGTCAGTGTGTGAGAGCAGAACGGCTGACCCTGACACGTCATGACAGTATGCCATTTGTGGTATTTGGAGCAGATCACAGTCACAGGACACCCTGCCACACCACATTGCTTTACAGCGAAAATGCATGTTTGCCTTCACAAAGCATGTCCTAAAATGTGTTTTAATTCCTCATTGTGAAGGTGTAACACAGTGCAGTGGAGCTTTGAGTTGAAAGGATTTGGAAAAAACACATTTTGGTTTTTTGTTTTTGTTTGGTTTTTTTTTTAAACATTTGCTGGATACTGCCGAGATGTCTCTGAAGTGTTCACATGAATCTATGATAAAGCATAAAAGTTAAACGGATAAGTAGACTGCCAGATGATGAACTTGTCCAGTAACCCATTTAATATATCTTCTAAAAAGCAGAGATTTATTAAGAGGATTAAACATGGCTTGTCCAGTGGTTATCACAGGATTGAAAAAAAAATTATCAAAATAATTACTGCAACCAGAGTACCAGATCATTACCAACCACACCTTCTGTTCAGAGTGTACTTCCCCTCATACATCAAGTTAACCCATGCCAGTTGATTGCTGTGAATCTCTTAAATGCATTGTAATTCAGCTGTAGCCTTATCCATGGTAAATTAGAGGGTGCAGCTTTTCTTTCCTTTCTTTTTGTCTTTATCCCTCGAGCAGAGGGAAGACAGCTCGCACCACTTCTGCAGTTTGGTTAATCTCAGACAAACTATGCTCTCTGCAGCTGCAGGGAGTGTTATGATAAAAACGGAAGATTTTGGTGTTCAGGAAGAGACTGCTGATTTTTTTTTCCTTTTCAAAGAAAGAGGCATTGGCATTCATGCTTTGACCTTGTCACCACTGAATTTTAAAATGTGGTTCTCAGGTGTAATGAGCCAGCATTTTTTATAGAGACAGACTCCTTATTCACCAATAAGATAACTTTTTTTCCAGAACCTTCTGGTCCAGTGGATATGTATGGTTCTCTCTTTGCAGTACATAGTCCACTGACATGGAGTGAACACACAAACACACTCACAACTCAGCTAATCTAATGTTGCATCACGCTCACCCACACAAGAATCGATAGGTTACACAACTCAGAGTAAAAGTAACTTTCTTAAACGCTTTTGGTCAACACCTGCTGATTAATCATAGAAATGCACGATGAGCCATGAGCAGGACATCACAGAAACTACTGAAGAAAGTAGACAAGAGTTAACAAGATGCAGCAGTGGCCTATGAGTGTACGGGAAGTAAAAGCGAGGAGCGAAGAAGAAGTGCTCAGTGCATCCACTAGCACCCTGGATTTAGAGCAGCATAACTAAAGGAACTTGATGAAACTCTTAGATTTGTCAAAAAGGAAAGTGAAAGATTAATTTTAAGAGTAGAGAGGGTGTCTTTCTTCAGAACCAAAAGTAGTTTTCACAAGTAGAGTAGGTTTCACAAGAGAAGGTCCTGATCCTGAAGGGTCTAACTGCCAAAAGATGGGCAAACTGAGGTAAACTGCTACTGGTTCTTTTTGGCTTTGCTCAGCCCATTTCTGCAGCTGCCCATCAAGCGTCAAGAGAATGTGATATGGGCAGAATATGAACAAAGGATCACTCTATCACTCTACACTGGTAGTTTTTTTTACAGATAAGAAAATCAATCATTTGACTGTTTTGATTTATAAAGTCAACAAACACTGGAATAGAGGGCAACAAGTGCAGCGCAGGCTCATAGAAGCAGTATAAAATGCCCAGAGCTCAATGCTCATATGACACTAGCGAAGGAGAAAATGTGCAGACTGAAAGTGATCATTTGAAACTATTCGCAAAAACCTCATATGCTGACTTGTCATGTTTTAATGGTACTGTTACCAGATTGCCAGTATCTCTTTGCTGTACTAATGGCTCTGTTTTCAAAGGTCACTCTTCTGTAACGGCTGGTGTTGTTCTAATTAGGTCAGAATGATAACCAGATCCTCACAATCCGTGCTCAGGAAACACAAAATTACTGCTAGTCTCATCAAAATTATGCCTTGTTGGCTCTACTGGAAGAACAAAACACAGCACAGAGCAAGCCTTTCTGCTTGTTTCCCGGCGTTCTTCTTTCTGTCATTATCTGCAAGCCATAAACATTATCTCTGTGCCAATTACTCTCTTCTCTCCCCCAGACCACCCATCCAGATGCTTGGCCCAGAAGCCCAGCTCCTCTGAACATGAACCACTATGCCAATAAGAAGAGTGCAGCTGAGAGTATGCTGGATGTGGCCCTGCTGATGGCCAATGCCTCCCAGCTAAAAGCTGTGCTGGAGCAGGGGCCAAGCTTCCACTTTTACACCCCCACCATCACCCTAATCAGCATCTCTCTGTGTCTACAGATCACAGTCGGGGTCCTGCTTATCTTCATAGGTGAGAAAGTAAACATAGCCTGAGCCCTTCTGGTGTATCAGAGGTGTTTATGCTGTCTGGCATCTCAATCCTTTACTTGCCCACTTCATCCTTCCTATTCTAGCAAGATTACAGCAATCTATATGCCACCTTTTGCCCTACAATGCACCCCCTCCCCCATAAATGTCAAGTCTACTGACTCCTGACAAACAACCTATTAGGAGCTGGATTCAGTTACTATAGTAACCAGGACTGAGAGGTCAAAGGGTTCACTAGGTTTTACTGCTGATATCAGCACTGCTGGGAGTTGGGAGGGGTGCTGTGTATGTGTGTAAATGTGTCAATATGTGTCAGTATGTATGTATCTCCATGTGTTGGAACAAAGAGAAAAGCCCAAAAAGTGACAGATGCAGCAACAATGTTTTAGGAGCTCTGCTGATATCTCGGGTTGAAAAATTGGTGCGTGTAAATAAAAATAATAAGATAAGTTGGGGATAGATAAACTAATTCAGTTTTTTTTTCCTGACACACTGTACAACAGGTTAATGAACTTTAAGCCAGTCACAATGACTCAGCTGTAGATGGATGAGTAAACAAAGTGAGTTTTGTTTGGTTAGTGTGAAACTAACAACCCCACATATCTTATCTACCTCCTCTGTGAAACTGCTGAAAAAAAATCTAAAAATAATCAATTATCAATCAGATATTTCAAAGCACGCCCAGATGAATATTTCCTCCCTTGTTGCTCAGATTTCTGCAAAAGAAATATTATATCATCATCAACATTGTTACAGTATGAGTATACAGTACAATCAGATATTATTAACTCTGACATTTGCACATTGAGGTATTCACATTAAAAACGTCACATGTCCATAAGACACATCCAGCACGTGAGAGTCATCACTCATTCATTGCCCCTTTGACCTCCTTCACCAGACTTAAACAGCACCCCTCGCCTTTACCAAAATATCACACACATTTCTTTCTCATTACTCTTTTCTTCATTTCCGTTTACTCTTCTGAACTTCTTTGGCCTCTCGTCCTCACATCCCTCCCTCCCCGTTGGATCCAGCTCTCTCTAATGGAGCCAGTGGTGCGTGATGTGAACGGCCTACATACTGGCCACCCCAACCAGACTCTAGCCCCCACCAAGACAGATCAGATACACACACATCACAGGAAGGGTTCTTACGCTGTTTAACCTCTGGTAATTTCCATCAAATACACACACCCATGCACATATGCATGGCTACTGCACACCCATTTGTATGAATATGCATTCATGTGACCATTATTCACAGGCGACTCCCTGTACTGCTGATGACACCATAGTAATGTCTTTGTCACAACACTAATTTTCATAACATTTAACACATGCCATGATGCTATTAAAACACAAAAGAAATGACACAGTTGCATATAGGAAATACAAGCTTCCCTTGATCAGTTTTCTTCCCCTGTATTGTTCTTTTTCTGTGATTTGAACCTGACACTTGTTTTCTTTCCCTGTGTGACATTTATGCCTGCGATGTATAGTAAATGTATCACATCATATACATGTTTAATTTGGGGGACGCTGATTGTTACAAATCCAATTCCAAAAAAGTTGGGAAGCTATGTTAAATGCAAATAAAAACAGAATGCAATGATTTGCATATCTTACAAACTCATACTTTATTCACTATGAAGAATAGAAAACGTATTAAATGTTTCAACTGAGAAACTATACTATTTTAACAAACGTATCGGGTGCCATTAGTAGCAACAGGTCTAAACAGAAGTTGAGACAGGGCCATGTTTACAACTGTGTAGCAGCGTCTCTTCTTTTAACAACAGTCCATATATGTCTTGAAACTTAGGAGACCAGTTGTTTTGTTCCATTCTTGTCTTATTCTGAAATATAGGATTGTAGCTGCTCAATAATCCTGGGTCTTTTTTTTTGCCACATTTTTGGTTTCCATGACAGTTTCATGTCTGTGTTTTTATGGCAGTGTCACCTGAGATTCCAAAGATCACGAGCATCCAGTATTGATTTTCATCATTGTCCCATGTGCACGGAGATGTTTCCAAATGATTGGAATCTTATGATGACGTTATGAATTGTAACTGATAAGATGTTCAAAGTCTTCACGATTTACAAAGAGGAACACTATTCTGAAATTGTTCCACAATTTGTAAATGGAGTTTTTTTGCAGACTGATGAGCCTCTGCCTACTGCACCATTACTTTTGACAAACTCTGCCCCTTTAAGATGATCTTTTTGTACTCAGTCATGTTACTGACCTGTTGCCAATTCAGCTAATTAGTTGCAAAATGTTCCTTAAGCTGTTTCATTTAAGTACTGCTTACTTTTAAAGCCTTTTGCATTTCCCTGTCCCAACTTTTTTGAGTGATCAAATTCAAAATGAGCTAAAATTTTTAATAACATAGTAAATTGATTGCAGTAGATCTAACTTTTTTGCCACGTTAATCTGAGTTTCCACTAAGTGAAAAATGAAAAACTGAATATTGCATTGTTTCCTTACATGCTTGCGTCATAAAATAAAAGACACAAATAGACGTATGAGCATTCTGAACCCAGAATTAAGTAAATATAGATTTGTGGTTGACAGTAAATCTTTGCACCATAATGAGTTGGCTTTAGTCCCAGAATAGAGTAGATTGTTGTGCAATTAGACATTATCTGAGTTGTGTGTTGTTCTGTTTTTGTTCACAGTTCGATGGAACCTGAATGACGAGCAAAAACACCAGAGGCTGAACTTCATGGAAAACTTGGCTACAGGTCTGGTGTTCATCATCGTGGTGGTCAACGTCTTCATCACAGCTTTTGGAGTCCATCGAACAAATTACAGCAACTGAACATGCACACACGCACACACACACACACACACACACACACACAGACACACACGCACACACACACATACACACACACACACACACACAGGCACATCTATGTATGTGTGTATGCATTATTTTCAGTCTTTCACTGCTCCCCTCTCTCTTTTCAAACAGGTATTTTCTCTCCTGCCTTACTCTGCAGTTTGCTCCTAAAAACTTTCATGTCGTCAGCATGTTTTTGCTCTACTCCTCTTCTGACCGGACCTTCACAATCACCTACATGACCTACAAACACAGTGACCTCTCCAGGCTCACAGAGAAATTTCCACCAGAAAACAACTCAAACAAAATACACAGCTGTTCATTTACCAGAAAATCATTGTCCCGCATGGCTGCAGGCACAGAGAGAAAATAGCGAACAAGAGAGAAACAGCCGTAGCGACAAAGAGGTCTGGTACGTAAACAACACAACATTTGTTCTGAATGGACAAACAGGAAAGTGGAGACAGCAGCAGTCAGGACCATGTGACCTCATGCTGTCTGTCTCCTATGCTGTCCGACAGTGACCCGAAGCACTAGCCAGACATGGATGCACAGTCTCACACACACACCTGAACACTCTTTAATTTTTAATTACACCAGTGACGTTTGATCAGGTTTAACGGGTGTGCTGAGCACATGTATGCAGCACAGGTCAGGCCTCATCCGCCTCAAAACACCTACTCCCCTCCTCCACAGCTTTAACTTTACTACCCCACAGGCGTCATGCCTAACATTCAGTTATAACAGTGTTTGGTTGTGCTATGAATCCCTCTGTGACGAGCAAAGCTGGACTTTGTTTGTGATTCTTTGGACCAGAAGTAGCTGGTGAGTCAGAGTCAACAGAGCACAGACCCCGGCAGAACTACTTGTTAAAACAGAAGCCTTAATTAGGCAGCAATGCCACTGAAACCCCAATTAGAGCACAAGCAAATGCTCATTTTATACACTTGAGTGGTTTGACATAAATATCCAGTAAAGGAAATTTGAGGCTGTTTCACATAATTATCAGCTAAAAACCTTAATCGCATTCATGCAGCTATCTATAATTTCTCCAAGGTGGTTGTGAAGAAGCACCTTTCAGATGGCAAAACGTCGCAATCTCATCCTTTTCCTCCCCTACAACTATCATTGGTAACCGTGGAAACAGCCACACTGAGAGCCAGATTTGATGATACACACAGCTTCACTTGGAGGAGATCTGTAGATTGACATATATACATAATGTATATCCATGGCTCCTACCACTCTGTCTTGAAGTTTAACAAAGTGACTCTGTGGGGGCTGCGCATCAGAGGATGCTGATGATCAACGAGGACTTTTAGTTCCTTTGAAGCGAGCGTATTAATAGCTCTCTCGTGGGAATGTGGATGCCAGAGTGTGAACTGAACAATCACTCTGGTGACATTTCCAGCCCCCTTCAGCACCTCCCAATTCCTCCTCCCTCTCTCTTTGACTCCCCTCTCATCTGTTGCTCTCACTTCGCAGGGAAGACAGTAGCTGAAAAATGCTGCCGAGTGCAGATAATCTCCTGAGATCAGACACCTCTGCTCCGCTGCTGTGATGCAGACCTTATCTCTGATGTTACTACTTTCCTGCACATCGTTTATTACAAGAAACAGAGAGCATTCAAATGCACCCATCAGGGTATTTCAAAGGCATTCTAGCTAGCAGCATTTAATAGAGCATTTAATCAAGTTAGCTTAACTCATTCAACCAAATTGATTGCCATTATTCATTAATGAGGTCTGATCCCTGCTTCCCATTGTCATTGTTATAGCACACTTGAATATTTTTCTGTTTTTTTGTGTGTGTATGAGTGAGGAAGTAGTGCCCTCTAGTGTATGTGTTGCTGCTGTTGAATCAATTAGATGAATAATTTAACATAATCTCCATTTCATGATGACAGTGCAGTGAACAGTGCCAGAAACTAACCCGGAAAAGCTAATCAATGCACTGCTAATTACCTTTAATTCCCCTTTGTTGCTACACTATGGCAACATATACAGCATTTAATTAATGATGTTCCCATTTCTACAAAGACCTTTGTCGAATATTTGTTACACTAGACTAAAAATAACATGCAAACACAGGCGATCCAAATTTGCTGTGCTTTATTTGAAAATAAGTAACACTATTAGAGTGCCCTTTATTTTGCAAATTTTATAGAAGGCACTGGAAGTGGGCTAAGGTGTGATCATAGATGTATTTGTTGTGTATTTTTAAAAAAAGAAAATCTTTGTTGTGAAATGCGTTAACAAACGGAGCAATGAAAAATTCAAGTTGTTAAATTAAGTGCAAACCAAGAGCCTACCCACACAGGTGCTCCTACTTGAAGCTCTCCTCAAAATACACTTCATTGCCCACTCTTGGGTTTGTTGCACCCAAACAACCGACTCAGTCTTTAGTAAGTGAAAACAGCTTTGTGGGAGTGCAGCTGCACAGTTACACTTGGTTATTATTACGCTTTAAGCATTTTAGTTTAAAAAAAAAAAAAGAAACTCATAGCTATCTACAAACATGAAATCCAGGCAAGAGTCATACATACAAGTACTCTGGAAGAACGTTGCATAGTTCTGCCATTTCAGATGTACGCTGTGAGAATTTGTGACAGAATGTGTCAGGTCAAGTTACATTCCTCCAATTAGTACTTTCGTACATAAATTAGTATGTGAGTTTAGGAAAATGATGAGTTTGGCACAGAAAAAAGACATTTTTCATGGCTTCTTCTTCTCATTGCCTTGATGTTTTCATTTTTTCTACTTTCCAACTTCTCCATATGAAATGAAAACATCTCTAGCATCTTTACTCAGTCTTACAGCAGAGCAGTGAAGAAACACTCCAGTGCATTTCAAGGTTTCACCCTCTGTGTCTATAAAGAAGAGCAAAAAAACTGAGTTTTGTGTGTATCGAGGGTATGTTTTGAAATGTTGAACACGATTAAAGTAAGTAAAGTAAGTCTCAAGTCTGTGTCCCTCTCACTTTTTGTGCCACGACTCACCTCCGTAATAGTAGAGTACTGCAATTCCAACTACAAAACCGAAGCAGCTCAGGAAGAACATTGGTCCTGCAGGAGGAGAGAATAAAGTCATCAACTATACAATTATCTGATCAGTCTGCAGTGGCTCATACCTGCTTAATAAATTAGATGATCCAAAAAAAACTAAATACCACAAGCAAACTAAAATAATAGGTGATATTCTGAATGGCAAAGTCAAGAGTCCTAAATCTGCTCTGTGTACATAAAGTTGTCTCGCTCACAAGCTAAACAAGCTCCTTGGTATGACTTATGATCAGGAGTCAGTGTTTCACGGCATCTCCGATGACCCATTTCCCTGCTGACATACCTTTGACCCAGTGGATGCAGCTCTGACTGTTCAAAGGAATGCAGGACAGAGGAAGCTGCTTTATACATGAGCTTAACTGCCCTCACAAAGCTCGAGCTCTCAGTGTGATGGAATGGTGAATGGTGGAAGTAAAGAGCAGTGATGGGGCCGGCATTCTGATGCTAGGGGTTAAAAGGTTCAACAGACAACTGCGTTTGCTAAAGTCCACAGCTTAGTTGAGCTTAAGGGGCTTATCTTGGGATCAGCGAGGGGGTACAGAGGGACCCTGACACACACTCACACAAACTGTAAAACTATAATAATTTTTAAAATGCCATGCAGGCAAGATAAGGAAGAAAATGACACATATAGGGCTTTTTTGAGTCATTACTTACATATTATCATTAAATATATTTCACAAGTGATTACCAGTATCGCATTTATTTTCAAATTGCCCCTTAGTTAGTGCCATTGTTGGATTGAAAGTCAGTTTTTAGTGTTTAGTCATATTTAGTCACATATACTGATAAATCAACAGAATAACTCAACCATTAACAGCAGTGCATTTGTGAGCTTTTCTGCCATCAAGTCAGTGACACCCTATGGATTACACTGTTCATTTGACTTGAAATTGTCAGATGTTGCTGACTATTCATGTTTGTGATTGTATTTTATGAACTTCATGCAACTAAATCCGCACGATTCCTCCTGAGAGGGATTGCAAGTAAGACTGTGCATGTTTTTGAAATAAATAAGTCCAATTTCCTGGAAAGCATGTCATGAATTGTCTAAACTATAGCAGAATTACTTAAATTATTACAGAATAATTACAGAATAACTAAGAAACAGCAACATTTATCGTATAACATCATTGTATAAATCAATGAATGTTTTTTTTAGTTTGTGAAATCTCAATATTCTTAAATTTTAAAGATTTGAATGATTTACATAGAGACAACCCCTTATTCTGTTGTTAATGATGGTGATTATATGTACCTCTGTCGTTAAGCACATATCGCTCTTGCCAAACTGTCTTGTCATTAGTGCATTTCGAATCTGCCACTTCTAAAAACAGAAAGTAAAAGAGGTTAAAATGCAGCATTCCACTTTAACAATAACAACCTGTGAAGTGTTAAATGGCTACTTGGACAGCAGTCTAGGCAGCACATTAGCTTCTCTTTGCATCTTAAACAGGATAAGCCTATGTAAAGCTAGACACAGCAGGGGAGCCACCTTTATAGGACACTTTGGAAGCTGCTCCTGTAATTTGTTTGTAGAAAAAGCAACCAGTGCTGTAAAAAAAAAAAAAAAAAAAAAAAAAAAAAAAAAAGCTTAGCAGACACAAAACTTATGCTTTAAGGATAAAACCAGAACCTTTAGGTCCCACAAAGACATTGGTTCAATAGTTGTGTCTGCAATAAAATTAATGTGAAATTGAACTTTATGGAGAAGAAACAGCTATCCTCCAATCTGGAATCTGTAGCCAAGAAAAGCTCAATGTTTCACCTCTTTTTCTGACTCTGCTGGGCAGGCTAGAGTAGATGTCCTCTGTATGGATGTGAAGGGCTCTGTAGAATTCATGGCATGCCTCTTCGCCTTTTCTGTGCAGGTGCTTCAAGAGGTCTGCTAACCGCACCTTGGTGGACACGCTTAGGTTCCTGAACTGCAGGGAGACACAGGCTGCATTGAGTCACTGCACGCATCTGCACAGTATGCTTCTGTTTTGTTTGTGTAACACAAATAGCTGCAGTGACCCTGTGGGCTTCCTTGTCACTTAGTATCTGCGGGTAGATCCTGTTGAGCTGCAGGACAAGTCTGTCAACCAGCTCAGTGTCCATCCTCTGATCTGAGCACAGGAACTGGGAGTCACTCTGCAGCTGCTCTTGGTAACCATCGGTGTCTAGTAAAGGAAGATTGATGACAGTGAAAAGACATTGCTTAACAAGGGGTGTCAAGGCCAGCGCTGGTCAAAGCGTGGAGACCAGGTCAGAAACAGGCTATGACCCTGCACAACTGGCTCATGCGACAAAGCCCTAACAGAAGGGCTGCAGATTTTATTGTTAGTTTTAGTAATTTCTTAGTAAGCTCGTCTTGGAATCAGCCATGTTCTGAAAATAAGGAACTAAGAGGTTTATTCTCTTGTTTAGAAAGGCGAATACAATAGCTGCAAATTTGTCAGTTTCACTACACTTTATAGCTTCTATAGCTTAATGTTAGTACTGAAAATCAGCCAACTACAATTTAAGATGCATAAAGAGACAGCAGAAAGACTGTAAGGTGTTTAGTGTTAATAGTTTGGGCTCTGAACCATTTCTCCCCCCCACCCCAGAAATATGCATGAGCATTGTCTGCCATTTTCTTAAAAGAAGATGCTACACTTAAGAAGAAGACGACAAAAGGGGATCCATGGAAGTAAATATCCACACTGCCAATCATTAAGTAATATAGATATTGTACTTGTCCTGACCACTGTTGATATTCTTATGCGCAGTTGTGTACTTAACACATTAAACAGGCTACAGGCTGCAGCTGATGAGCAAACATACTACTAATATTTCTGCCATCTGTTCATAAAACATAAACTATTAACTAAATTAGTAGGTAAGTGTCAGATACTGTCATGGTGTTACATTGCATGGTCTAGTTATTCTCAGTATCGTCATCCCAGTAGGAAAGATTCCACTAGTTTAATATTTTAACAGGATTAACTTTATCCCAATGTACAGTTAATGCTATAATATCTCTATGGACTAGACTGACAACAGAAGGAGCTGCGTGTCTTTAATAAAAGTCTGGATGCCTCTGATGACAGTAGTCTGCCGATTTAGTTACCGGTTGCATATCAGGACAAACGATGATACTGACCCATGACAAACTACTCGACCGCGGTTTAATAACTATGTATAACAACAACTATTTTATACTATGACTTTGGGTGCGCAACAAGTGGCGCACCCAGAGAGAGAGACTGGTAGGATATCCTGGAAGTCTTGGCTCTGGCGCAAGGATACGCGCAAAGCACTCACAACAAGGCGAAACATCTTACCCTCGCTTCACAAACCTGACATACTGACAAATTTACACCGTGTGTGAACTTGACAATCGGACCGACAGCCTCCCCGGTGAAACTTCCTGGTCTCCCCCGTGAGTCGGTGCTCCGCTGCCCCGTTACATCAGCACGCTTGGCCGTGGCGTCACCACATGACCGACCTCAAGGCTACATGATGATGTTAATGAGCCGGGCAGACAGTGACGGACTACAGCTTTATCTAGCAAACACTGAAGCACAGAAGTGCCACAAATAATCATACATCAGGTTATTCTAACCTAAAGGCTTGAATAATAATAATAATAATAATAATAATAATAATAATAATAATAATAATAATAATAATAATAAACGTAGGCATTTATATTGTTAAATAAACTCTCCCCACTCCAATGCATCACTCATTGTTATTATTATACGTCTGTCATTTATTTACATTTCTCAAAATTATTATTTACACACACGTCAGTGTTTTACAACATCTCTTCTCGTGTCAAGAGTGAACTTTTCCCAGATTCCCACACTCTCCTCAGCTGACAGCAAAGTTAATTATATCGCAATAGATCCCTTAAGTGTTAGCCTCAAGCAGCAGAACTTCCTTTTAAGCTCAAATCTCTTGACATCCGAAGAACAGCTCTCTCCAAGGCTGGCGTCCTGAAAATGCACTGGCTCCTCTTTACAGACAGGGGGCAGTGTGCCATTACAGTTAGCATAAAAAGGCACATTAGTCTGTCAGATCAATGTCTCTTTAGAGCCATCTCGCCACTGCTGATACACCAAAACATACTGATATAGTTATTACATCCCACAGTCCTCGTCTATACAGCTGACACTGTTGAACAGATTTAGATATTAAACAAAGTCTTGATTGATGATTTTTGTGTGCTGTCCTCACACTGATATAATCCTTATGGAAAGTTCTTTGGGGTATATATTCCTGTTTGAGTTTATATTCCTCCCAGGGGCCCCATCTGCGGTTAATAGGTTTGCTCCTGATAAACTGCTCTGTTGTCCTTCATACTGCCACACCAAACCAGATCCCCCTGCTGAGATCTGGACCAGGCCCGGGCTTGTACTTTGACAGGAGGACAGGGGAGGGCCGGGATACTGAGGTGGGTCAGGTTCTGGCATTTGGGGCAAGAGAGGCTGGTTATAGTCGTGTCCAGGAAGAGCAGCAGGGGGAGGTGTGGGGCCATAGTTTGTGCAGGCAGGACAATAGGCGTAATGCTGGTGACATCTGTGTAAGAAAAGACAGGAAGTTGGGGTTTTTTTGTTGTTGTTTTTGTTTTTGTTGTCACTGTGGAGCATTCAAATGAAATTCAGCACATCTCACCTGCAAGATCGTATGCTGTCACACAGGGTAGGGCTAGCAGTGTCCCATGGAGAAAGCGGATTCTCTTGGGTGTTGTTGTTGTTGTTGTTGCGGCCCTTATGACTATATCGAGACATGTTGTTCTCCTGGTTCTGGGTTGGCTCCTCCCATTGCCACGGATCTGAGTCACTGGCATAAAAATAACCATACATGTCAGTATTTCATATTTCACCAGACCTAATATTGTATTTTGGCACCTGTGGTTGTAAATAAGTAGATACATCTATTAATAGATTGTATTCAAGCAGTCCTTTTGTTGCCATGCCTTTGTCATGTTTTAGACTGTTAGAATTTCTCTGTGCTTCATATAAATGCCACTTGTTACTCCAAAGAAGCAAAATAAAGACACATACACACATCTGTGTAGCAGATCAGGCCTTATTTTGTGTTCCTGTCCCATTAATGTCTTATAACCCTTAGGTTAGCAATTATTTAAGCTAAGAACCCATCTAATTCATTATGTATGCATATTTATTTGTATAAAGAATCCAGTATTTTGCAGTGTGTTGTGATGTATGCTTTCCTTATAATTACCTTTTACCAGTAATGATACATCACCAGATTTACTTTTACTTTTTAAAATCTTAATTGCAACTTTTCCAGCAATCCTTAACTCACTTCTCCTCCTTTTTCCTTTCTTCCTCCTTGATGCAGTCAAGCAAACAGCAGGTGATGAAGGCCACAGACATGAAGAGGATTATGCCTGAACTCACAAAGGATGCCATCACAGCCACGCGGTAACCAAAATCATTGGGAGACAGAGCTGAAGAGTGACAGAAGAAGAGCCAGTTGACTGATGTATTGACTGATTTTTGCCTCATGCACTTAGTGTCTTCTTTTTCTTTTTTACAATTCCATTCATCATACTACAAAACCTGTGTATAACAACAACCAGAAGTCTCAAATGCCACCTCACACAAGGTTTGCAGATATTGTCTACCTCACAGACTGCTGTAATATGCCACAAGTGTTTCATTGTCATTATCCAACAGAGACTTGCAGAAATAAAAAGTCATTTTGCAACAAAGGGTTCTTGCCAGCTCATCACTGAAAGGACAATAAAATATAAATTTATTATTATTTTATTTCTTTCAGTGTCACTCAGACAATTTCATCTCTCCCATGGTGATTGATTCTGAAAAATATAATTAAAATTCTGCCCTCAGTTTTTCCACTTCCTCGCTGGCTGTACACCTGCCTGAAATGATTCCTCGCTGCCAGTTAGTAGCATCAATATTATTGCTTAATGAGATGTGTCGACAAACAGCACATCATTTTCCCTCCATTGTGTTCCCACACAAATTAAGGTCATAATTAGTGCAAGCCAAACACAACTTAAGCATCTGCGTGTAACTTGGTCCCTAACAAGAATGCCTACACATAATGTTTAATATATATTCCATCACTTTGGAATAATGAGCTGACAGACATTTCAGTGGGAGTTTTGCAGCCTCTGCAGTTTTTCTAGGAAAAGCATTTGAGACATTTAATCTGCATACACACACATTTTGGTAATGTATAATGAATATGCAATTAGGTCCATGAAGTGACATGTACCTGGCTACAAATGTGTTACTAATATGTGCCATTTTTTGTATATTAACTGCCATCTCAAGGTTTTGGTTTCTACTTACCTTGACAATAGGAGTCTCCTGTCCAGTAGGTGCTGTTGGGGCCCATGACACACATCATATCACTGCCTACCAGTTTATGCTTCCCCGGGCACTGTAGTGATATGACGGTACCCACATTAGTGCCATTTCCCTGGATGATCTGGTGGTTGCCCAATGTTGGCTGAGGCATGGGTGTGCACTGAGCTTTGGAATTACCTAAAGCAGAAAGCTGGAGGTCAGCTGGTGTGGAACATTTGCAGCAATGTCTACAGTTGTTGCTGCTAATGATGTTTGAGATACTGTGAATATGCATTAATCACACAAAGTTCATCCAAAATTTGGGTACATGTATAATTCATGTATCTTCAAAAGAAAATTTGTATTCATAAGAACGATAAGACAACTTGGAATTCATAGATTGCACAACAATAATTCAAGGTGAACTGTATGAACAAACAAAAAGGGGGTGGGGGGGCACTGCGGATAAGAGTCAGTGTGGAATGGGGCAGTCATTCCATAGCTATCAGCGCTGAACCCCTAAAGGGCTGCGCAACACTGCATGACAAAACACAGCCCCCCGTAACAGCCGAGTGCCGTGCTGAGATGAATTCTAACGGTATCAAAGAAGGAAATGTGATAAATCATTAAACAAAAGGCCTGCAAGACTGGTGGAAAAACACAGGCCATCTGGAGCAACATTAAGAGAAAAAAAAACAAGGTTATCATACTGAACAGCATGGAGCTCAGCATATTACAGGACGGAAGGTCTCTCACTGTGACAGCTCAGTACACCAGCAGTTCCTGCATGTCTACAAGTCTCAGTCTACAAGAGTATGACTTCACTGTAAAACAAGCAGTTGGAATGCACATAAACACAATGACATGAAGGCGGTGGTTTCCAGCACAACTTGGAAGTATGATGTATTTGGTTTAGGGAAAATCAAAACCAGATTTTTGATTTTTTTTTCTTTACTCTGAGATATCTGCTTTTGGTTTTCACTTAAATAAAACAGACAGGTTACAGGGACTGATTTAGTGGAGGTTACTTTTTCGGGATTGCCATACACCTGTTACCATACATCCTGGGGTCATTTTTGACCCCAGGACAACACAAGGGTTAAGTTGGAGCAAAATATCCAAGGAGGAGTTGTGCACTTTGAAGAAGGACATGTGGCAGACCATAAAGTGAACCAAACTATATCAAAAGTCGCAGGTAGACAAATAAAAGAAGAAGAGATAATAGTAAACCATAAACAAGATAAAATTGTAACACGGAGAACATTAGTAACTCAGATCCCACCACAAAGACACACTTCAGTGCACAGAAGAATAATTTTATGTAACTTGTATGTATGAGTGAAATGTCCGGCTGCTTGACGTCAAATCCACCCCTTTTCGTTTCCTCTTTCTGTCTTTCTTCATAACACCTGACAATTATATCAACTAACCGTTAATCGGACACCAATCCACCCTTTTTTAAGTTTCATTTTATTACTGCGATGTCTAGTTCACACAATCTATCAGGTCTTTATATTACATAGGACCCTAATCTACTAAACCTTACAGTGCAATTGTTGTTACAGCAAACACTGCAAGTCCCGACAGAGCTATTGTACAACACACATGCATGGACGCGCACATCACCTGAACAAGAAGCACGCAAGTTAACAGAATAAAACTGGCGTCAGTGCACAAGTGACATTTCGGTCTCTCGAGGATCCTGCACGCTGGCTTCGTCTAAATTAAATAGCGTCTGGTTTTTCTATGCCATCTCTCTTACCTGACTTATTCCGGTCATTTTTGTTTACGGTATCAGTCCTGGATACATCTGATATTGATGCTGTTGCCGCGGACATGGTGGTGACACACAGCCGTCTCACAGAAAGCTCTTCTGGTTGTGCGTAAAGACGGCGCAGCTGTACTCCTCTGGGCCCCGTACAGGGTAAACGAAACGAAGTGTCTAGCTGCTGGCGCGGCGCTTGAGTTTCTCTGTGCGATGTTACTCGCTCCTCGTCCAGTGAACAGCTTGCCACCACCCACACTGCACCGTAACATTCACTTATTCTAATGTTCGTTCTGTGCTCTGGCTGTCGCGCAAGCGGATGAGCGCTTGAGAGGACGACGAGAGATGAAGTGATCAGTCGAGACCTTGTCGACCAAAGCAAAAATGACTTTGCGGATTAAATCATGTCGGGTCAAGTTAGGTTTCAGGTCTGCAGCTAACTACAGCTGCAAAAAACAGTCCACCTCAGTAGGTACAAATCAGGATGTGGTTGAAAATGTGCAAAACACCTCCCGATATAGACACGTAAACGTGGTCTATTAGAAGACAATCAAAAGTTACCAACGCCCAGCACGAGCACGTCAGCCTTAGAGCTTTCCAGACTAAAACAGATTCAATTCAATTGTCAACAGTAATAGACTGTTGCCTGCTCAGGGACAAATACAGCACATGCAGGACGACATTTTAAATATGCTGTAAAAACTAAGCATAACTAAGTTTGCAGTGCATCTCTCCAAAGTAAGGCTAAATGATCGTTACATAAACGGAGAAGATGAGTTGTAATACCTCGATGAGAAGGAGGAAATTGAAAGTATAATTGTGGTAAAGAAGGAGATCCCACCTCTCAACTGAGCCAATGAATTAGGTTTTTCTTTGTTTTCATCATATGACATCACATTCCACGTAAATTAAAAAATATCCAGTTTCTCTGTAACTAACCACACACATTTTTCTTAACGTCATTCTACTTCAGATTTTACAAATGAAGCCCCCCCCCCCCCTTTCTTTTCCTTTTTTATGCTGTGTCACATTTTTGTTGAGTTTGTGGTTATCAAACATTCGAGTCATTCAACATGTTTGACTTCTCTGTTCTACCCAAAGCTTCCTTTAAACAGTTCACACTGTAAACAATAACCTCCGTGTCCAGGTATACACTTCTTGGCCACTTTATTAGGCACATCTGTTTAACTGCTGTTTAGTAAATACCTAAATGCATATCGCAGCAACTCAGTACATTTAGGAATAGGCACCTCATTGATGCCAGAGCTCAGAGGACCAGGGCCAGACTGCTAATAGAAAGGCAACAATAACTCAAATAATCCCTTATGAGCTACAGCAGCAGAAGACCGCACTTGGTGCCACACCCATGAGCTACGAACAGGAAACAGAAGCTAGTTTGCACAGTCTCACCAAAATTGGACAATAGAAGGACTGGAAAGATGTTGGCTTGGCTGATGACTGTTGATTTCTGCTGCAACATTTGGATATTAGGGTCAGAATTTGGCATAAACCACATGAAAGCATGGATCCATCATATCCTTGTATAGCCAAGGTGTGGGTGTTATTTTCTTGGTACATTTTGGGTCCTTGGTTGAAAATTGAGCTAAAATTGAGCATTAGTTAAACACAACAACATACCCGAGTATTGTTGCTGACCATGTACAGTCCTTTATGTCAACAGCATAAACATCTGCTGGTTGCTTCACTGTACTCACAGTTCACTGTACTCAAATGGCTTAAAGTCACCAGATCTCAATCCAATACAGCACCTTTGGGATATGGTGGAACAACACACACACACACACACACACACACACACACACACACCCTATAGAGGTGAGGCTCAGAGTTTCACTTTGAATTGACATTTGAAAAAGCAGAACTGTTCTCTCTCGGTGTACTATCATTCAGAACTCTGATCATGCATCAGACTGTTTTGCTGTTTTGGAACGTCCTTGTTTACTTGCGCACATCTCCTCAGACACACTGAAAGTCTTTGTTCAGACAGCAGATTGCCGCATCATTCATGGATAATGCTGCAATTGCTGAAAAACTTACCATGTAGAGACGCCAAGATTCAGAAGAACCGGTCGTTATCTACCGATTTTCAGGTAAAGAATTTCTTGCCAGAAAGAATTTTTTAAAAAGTGCAGTTCTTCTGGGGTTATTTTTGCTTTTCTTTTTTTGTGTGTGCCTTTACATCCTTCGTTGCTATCTGCACAATATTAGAAGCCTCTACCAAAAAAAAAACAACGACAACTACTTTCTCTTTTAAGTTTTAAATAATTCTTTACACATGAGTGGAGTTCAGCCCCAAAATGTCACAGATGGTTACAGTGTTTGTTTGTGAGTACTGAATTTTAATAAGTAGATAGCTGACGGAAAGAGAACGTCTGAATGTGTACTTCCACTTTAACAGGGACCAATTAAGCTTATTTTCAGCTTCGTGTTTTATATTCAGACTCTACGAGCATGTTATGATTCACGTACTGACCCTGGACTGTCATCTAAGCCCTCTCCCTCCATTTAACTTTCTCAACTTCCTTCTGATTGGCAGTCTCTCACAAACAGAAGGGCCGAACAGCTGTTGGTGTGGCGGTTGGTGCTCACTGGCAGGACTGCGTGCCTAAGATGACTGAATCAAGGATATTTGCTCTCACTGACATCATACAGGACCAAATGCAGAAAAATCAATCTGACACTCTTTTTTTAGTGTTGTCTGAAGAGTGAGATTACTTAAAACTTTGTTCTTGTTTAATACAAGCATCCACCGCTGGACAAAAAATTAATCAAATGTATGGCAAAGTAGACTGGCACTTATATAGCACCTTTGTACTCAATTTGAGTACACAAAGGACTTTCTACTACACTGCAATAAAAAATGCATTTTTTATGTCTAAGAACTTTTATCTAGCTCTTGATTCACTCCAGTGGATATAGCTGGGTTAACTTGAAGCCCTGCGTCTTACCCAAGGATATATAGACAGGGACAGGACGAACCATGGATCAATCCGCCAAACCTTCTGACTTGTAGTTGACCCGCTCTACCATCTGAGCTACCTCCAGTAACAGAAGCTTTGCAAAATGAAAACCATGGAGCGTCTATAGCTGAAACACATTTATTTTATATTTAATGGTGACTGAGAACATAGGAGGTGACAACAACACAGCAAATGAGAGCATTTTGAGAAACTGATCTGAAACATTTGCTGCAGCAACAGTAAATTGTTCCTGTGTGCTCTTAGTTGGTACAATTTGGACACTCGGGGCCTTCGGCTTTTTTCTCCACACAGGCTTGTGTTTTCTGTACTCTGCAAAATCCAGTAACCCAGCAGGAGACCTGCTAATGAAGCTTGGAACAGTCAATATGCCTCCTTTTCTGCATTAAAAAGAATAAAGCTAATGATGCCAAGTGTCATCATTGCTGTCTGTGTAAAGAAGTGGAGCAAAGATATTTAAAAGAAAGAGTTGGCTGCAAAAAAGTGCTAGAGAACAGCAAAAAATAGAAGAGTGATAGATAAAGATGAGGCAGGCGAGAGTGGTCAGCTCGATGTGTCTGCCCCGTCCCTGACACAGTGACTCTGCTAGGGGGTAACCACTCCATCATTGGAGGTAATTAAGTATAACAGGAGGGGCATCGTCTCCCACTGCCAGCGGCCCCATCAACGCTGCTCCTCAAACCAGGCCACATATGGCTGGAGGTCTGGGCAGAGGAGACCAAAGGTGACCTCTCTGTGTGTCCTTGGTTAGTTCCTACAAAATGCACCCAGTGAGGCACTAATGGGAGTTGCTTGGCTACCTGTGAATGCCCAAGATATAAGTGAGGCTTCATCTACACAGAGGATGAATGGCTTTGTTTGAGATGTCTGATATGCAAATCAAGCCCTCTAAAAGCAAGAGGCATTATACAAAAACAGCAAAACAAGGTCTGTTTTGGAGAACTGCAACACAAGGCTTCTAAAGAGAAGGGCGAATTTGTTTAGAGGCCATCTAATATTAATGTCAGAGTCACGTTAAAGATGAACTTTTTTTCTACCCTGCTGTTAAAGCTATATGGCTGACTATCCTTATCAAACTAAGTAGTGACTACTTCTAAAAGGACATCTCTCTCTCGCACACACACACCAATAGTCTGTCCATAACATCATTAATGCTGCTCTCGCTGTCGTCTGTGTCTGTAATCTCTTAACAAATCACTTTTCCTGGCTGGACCGACGCCATCACTGACTGGGCAACACCATAAATCTGCACCTCTGTACACTCGATGAAAGAGAGAGGGAAAAATGGAAAGAAAAGGAGATGGGAAATGGGTGGCAGGTAAGAAGAATGACACTTTTGGAGGAAATTGAGTTGATCAAGCATTTCTTTCTTTCTTCAGACGTGCACAGCGTACTGCAAGGGATACACATCCACGCTGTGTTTCTCAGACACCAAAGAAACGACAATATTTCTGAGCTAGATTTGAGAGACAAAATTCAGGGATTGTTATTATAGTAGGGGTGTTGACTCCTTTAAAACCTTTATACTTGCACTGCGCACTCTGCCATATCCAATGGTGATTGTATAAGTCCACAATATTTACAGCAGACTTTGGAAACCAGCACTGAATGACAATCCAAACAGATTTGTTTTTTAGTGCACATCAGTTTATACAGCTGTAGAGCAATCCATGTTTTTAATCACTAGAAATTCCTAAAACATGAACTATTATTGTTTCTGAGTAGATAAAACACAAAATTTTATTATTTGAACCCAATACTGTGATCTAAACCCATTTATTGAGTGAATCACACTGCTGGCAAAAGCTTAAACAATTTCACCTAATTAGAAATTATTTGCAAAACACATTTCTGCACACAAAAACACATTTTGTCCTCAGTGATTCACTTATGACACATCAGTGCAATATAGCTGGTGTCATTTCTTAAACAGAATAACTTGTAGTTCCTTACTGTTGCTGCCCAGACTCTACCAGATGAGATTTAAGAGCCGGCAAGGATGAGTTGAAGTGTGATGCCGACCACAGATGGAAACCAACTGGGAGGCAGTGGAGGAAAACAACAAAGAATAAAATCAAAAAGTGTAATTTCCGATGAAATTTGAGCAACTGTGAAACAGAATGCTTATGTTCATGGAATAACAACCCACACGAAAAAAAGGGGAAAAAATTGTAAGAATTTACCTCTGCAAGTATTACAGATTTATAAGTTGTGAGTCATACTGTGATTTACTCAAAGTGTCCACTTTCCAGCTTCTCTCATGCAACACAGTGGATTTATTGAATTTCTGTTGTATATTTCCACAGGAGAAAAATACGAACAGGACCCACTTTTATGAGTAGACAGAATATCAGAGACATATAAGTCATACAAGAGTAGCATAAATATTTACTGTAAGTTTTCCCCAAATAGAGACGAGGCAAGCAAACTGAAAGAATTTCAGCAGACATTGAATATTTATATGTGTACTCCAGATATATTTTTGCAGAACCACAACGTGGCCACATGGATTTTTATGGCCTTTATTGCCTTGAATGTTATGTTTTTTAATGTAGTTTGTCGTACAGTCTGTTTATGTGATCTGAAAACAGTTTCATATTTAGACAAGAAGGACATGGCATTTACAGTTACACTCACATTGCTTATTAGATTCATACATTCATTATATTTATCTTTCAATTGTAAGCTTATACATATAGGGACATAATAAACATAATTCTGTCCTTCACATGTCCTAAAAATAGGTAAATACATGATGATGAACAAGAACACATGATGTATTACACCATGTAATTACTGATTTCACAAAAGATTAGGCCAAAAGATGCAGAAACAATGTGGAAAAACACCCTTCCTCCTTCCAGAGGAGTTCACGGGGTAAGTAGCACAATTGATTGACTCTACAAGCCTCGGTAGCACCTTAATTGTTAAAGTTGATGAAAGCACAATTAGAAAAGACTGAAAAAGTATGGTTTGTTTGGAAGGGTTGCCAGAAAAAAAGCCTCTTCTCTCTATAAGAACATGGCAGTTTGGAGAAAACTAAGCACAGCATATCAGCACAAAAACCTCATAACTGCTGTCCAGTGTGGTGGTGGAGTGGTACATTTAGCCAGGTTTTGGAGCCACAGGACTGGACACCTTGTCTAACCTAATCTGTTAAAGAGTAGATCATTTTTTTATGTAAAACTTCAGAAACTAAAGAGGATAAACTTTAATTTTAAACTGCACATCTTCCTATAGCTCTAGTGTTACCGAACCTGAAAATCCAAACCCTCCCAAACCCCTTTCATCAAAGAAGGGGAGACCTAAATGAGACCTAAGTAGAGAAGAAGAAAGCATGAACTACATTTTATCAGCAGGTTAAGTGTTTTGTCACTTTCCCTGCAAATTCTTGAAGTACTTGGACATCCATGTGTGCCAAACAGTGTTAATAAAACTGGTGCAGCCTGGGCTGATTCCCACTGAGCCATCGACAAGGAGCAAACAGCAGGGTAGCCCAACAGCGCTGAAGACACCAGATCAATGATTAGAAAGTGCAGTGAAGGTGACAGGAATGCATGTACTGACCAGAAAAACATCAGAGAAAGAAAAACGATAAAGTACTTTAAAAGAGTGTGAAAAATGGACATCTGTAAGGTTAAGTGAGGTGAAGTGTGCACATGCATCACTTTTTGTTTTGCGAAGAAGGAACAAAACAGAAACCGAGCAGACAGGGCACTCAGTTTGATAATGGAGAAAAGCATTCGATACGAGGCAGTCTATGGCCTGATGGCTCCACTGGGAAATTTATTTACTTCTTATCTTAAATTTGGTTCAGTGAATGTTCATCTTCTTCCATTCACGGGGCAAATCACGATCGCTACACATTATTACTGGGGGCATTTTAGCAACATGGCCTCAGCAAACCTGTTATAATAGTACATGATGTCCACACAGATTGCCAACCTGGGCATTGAGGATTCACAGTAGATACACAGCTTTTGCAAAAGGGCCTTCATACTGAATTTCCTATTCAGATTGATAATTGTAATAAAAGTATTTCCTGGAAGCAATTCTGAAATAACATTTTTATTTATTTTAAATAAACACAGTACAATACACTATTATATCTGAGGAAAATGTACTTGTAGGACATGTAGGTATTTTGTTTAGCAGCATCTCACTTGACCCGTTCTCAAAATGATCCATCCTGAAATGATTGCCGCCTTTTTTAAACACTTCTTTATTTCTTTTAGTGATATTTAGATGATATTAAGCTTCATGTCACTTTACAATGACATGTTCTGGGAAATGTATAAATAGGATATTCAGGTCTATTGGCTTACATCATTATTTATCTGACAGCGAAGAGCAGACACTATTATGGAAGGAGGTCAGATGGGTTGGACTCTTCATTAAATGTGCTCATTTAGGCTGCGGTATAGTGTGTATTCAAGGCAACACACATTTACGTGTTGCAGCCAGATTTTTTTTTTAAACTGCAAAACCTGGGGGAATAAATTAGATATCAAGTTTGCTTATTAATGAATATACAAACAGTGTACGGTACAATACTGTGCAAAAGTCTTGAGCCACTCTTCCTTATAGGAAAGTTCTTACTGAAAGAAAATAATATACAACATACAATACAAGCCAAAAACAGAGTTTGTGCTACTCTAACAACTTGGAAAGTCAATGGCACTTATCACTTTTATTCTTCAACACAGCCTGAATTATATAATTTCTTTCAGTCATCTTCGGGAATAGTTCTCCTGGCGTCTTCTTTCTGTGCTTTGTCAAAATGACACTAGTTACACAGAACTACCCTCACTAGTTCAATAATATTGAGGTGTGGACTCTGGAGAGGCCAACCCCTGACTGATAACATTTCCATTCTGTGTTTTTTCTGCCGGATTTTGTTTTTTACGGCTCTGGAGTGTGTCTGAGATCATTGTCATGCTAAAAAAATAAAGTAACTGCCAATCAGATGCTTTCCAAATTGTATTGCATGGTGGATGAAAATCTCATGGCTTTTTTTCTTCATAATTGCATCAATTTCGACTAGATCCACAGCACCACTGGCTGTTTTACAGATGGCTGTGACACTCACTGTTCTACCTCTGTCCTGACGTCATCCATTCATATTGTACCTACAAATTTCAAACTTGGATTCATCACTCCATCAGACCTGTTGCCATGGATTGTCTGGGCAGTTCTTATGTAGTTTGGCACATTTTAGCCTTTTTTTCCCTGTTTCCTTTGCTTAAAAATGGCTTCTTGACAGCCGCCCTTCCACTGAGACCGTTTCTGTTGAATCTTTGGTGACCAGTAAATGGATAAAATTAAGGGCCAGATGTGTCTCTCAGGTCCTGTGTCAAGTCTTTGCTGGATTTTGTCCCGTTTCTTAATGACCTGACTTTTAGATACGGTTCATTTGCTGTAGATAGATTTTTAGGCCTGTCTCTTCTTCTTTTGTCCTCCATTTGTCTTCAGATGTTTTTTGGCATACACAGCACAGCATACTGAGATATGCCAGGATTTCATCTGACAGCTCTTTGGGAATCACTTTCTTAGTGTAAAAATACAATTTCAAAAACTGCAATTTTGTAAATTGCCTAAAGATAGAATTTATGATCTGCTCTTTGCTAAATTATTTATTGTGTGTAGATTCAACACTGATTCAGGTCAGTGTTAGGTGGTTTAACAAACAAACAAACAAACAAAAAACAACAATAAATGAGTGAAAAAGTAGCCCCCGTCCAAAGAAAAACTCAGAAGGACCTTAAAAAAAACCTGGAGAACTACTAGACCAAACACCTTTTTCTCCTTGGAAGCAAAATATAAAGAAACTAAGAGTGTCTCAAGTCTTTTGAACAGTACTATGAGTTATGGTGCCTTATAATGGAACGATATAGATCATGCAGTCACTCTGAGGCTATTCTGGTTATTCACTTGAATAGAACTCAAATTATCATCATCAAATCCATTTAATGGCTTCTAATTAAAATATAATAGTAGGATGACTAACCCTCTCCAGCACCTTTAAATCTGAACAGATTCCTTTTATCACCCACCTCCACTCAGGGTGTGAATAACACAAAGAAAGATGTTAGGTGATGTACTGTTACTATTATAGAGGTCTCTTCAATCCTTATCATGGACCTTGTGTCATTTCAGTTTCGTTGATTAAAAGCCGGTCATTTCATCAGGACACCTGGATTTTTAATTCAGAGAGGATGCCAGGGTGTGTTGTGCTCAGGTCAAGACTAATGGTTATGAGATTCTACTTTAACAACATCAAACTTCCAGAAGATTATTTGTCTGGCTGGTTGTTAAAAAATGTCCAGCATGCATCAAGTGACTTTATTAAAGAAAGACCAAAATATGGACACAAGCAACGAAACTGGAGTAAAGCAAAAGTGCACATAAAGTTTCTTGCAACAGTCGCAACCACTTCCTTTACGGGAACTGAGAGCTGTCTACTTCCTTTACTTCAGATAGAAGAAAGTTTCAGTATTTGCATTGTACGTGGGTGGCACTGCAGAGAGCAATGGATGGTACAGTGCAGCATGTTGCAAAACATGGGTGTGTCAAGGCTCAGTCTTACCCTAACTTTCTCAAGATACAATCAAAATAGAATACAGAATGATCAGAATGACCCCCCCCCCATGACACCAATGACACCAACAGATGTGCCTACATATTTGTGAAATCCAAAGATGTTACCACAGTACAGTCGCTGGTTTAGCATGCCAAACTGAAGTCCGGCAGTACAGCAAGTGATGCATCGTCTGTCATTGGCTGAAACTATGGCTGCAACTGCTATATTTACAGTAGCAATAAATCAAATAACAATATGGAAACAATTTCTCTATGTAGAGTTGAAGGGGTTGCTTGGAGTTATGGACCTACTGAGCATCAACACCTGAATCTGCTGCTGGCTTAGCAAGTTTGTGCTTATTATTGAGATGCACTGTCTGCAACTTCGCTTTTTTTATTCACTCTCACAACTCACTGTATTATTTTTGCTTGCAGCAGGTAAATGCTTCAGCTCAAAAGCCCTGAAAACCTACTATACACTACAAGCTCAGATGGCAGACAAACACAGATAGAAAGTGGATGATGAACAAAATGTAGTATTTAAATCACAAAGTGAAACGAGAGTGAGTACTGCACAAACAATCATCAGGTGGATGATAACGCCGATAACGTTCTTACATACTTTATATATTTGTATTCTAATTTTAGAGCTGTTTGCTAACAAATCACATTTTAACAAGATGTTTCCCAACGTGACACATATTGTCATCTGCTCGTCACACAGGCTCCAAATACAAAACAAAGCTAATTAAATTATGAAAAATAAGAATCATTCTCATAGATTTTGGACTAAAGTGTTGGAAACACATGCTGATCAAACACATTTGACGATGCTGCCACCTCTGCTAAAAAGAGAAGAGGAGAAAAAAGTAAAGAGAAGTAAAGAGAATTGAGACAAGTCATCATTTCTATGTGAAAAGCAGGTGTTAATTTGTTCTTTTTGTTCTTTCCCCAAATAGCTGGTTCAGAAGGAACGTGCATTCAGAGGTTTGATGGTGCAACATGCAAATGTTTCTGGGCCACGCAGATGCATGTTCACACACATGCTCATGCACACTCACACAAACAGCTGGTAAGAGGCTTACGCTCCAGTGGCGTATAACAGCTTTCCCATTAAATTCATTCTCTTCAGCTGTGATGGAAGAGGAACAAACCTCAAAAATCTGTGGTCACAACCTGAAACCTTGAAAAAAATGTCTCTCTTTGAAATGTTCAGATTCTATTTGCTATTTGACAACTATTACATTTCGTTTTTATACTTTTATACAGCAACAATGGCTCCGATCAACCAACCTTGTCTTTTGTGTTCATTCAAAGAGGTCTGTGCCCTTGATGAATAGAGCCATTAAGAGAAGCCTTGGGGCTTCTGTTAGAGGTCAATTCGACATGTTAAAGTTCCACTACAACCTTGGTAGAGTCAGCTGTTTCTGGCCAACACAGATGAAGAAGTGCGAGGAGGAAACAGAGAAAAAAAAGTCAATTGTCAATTAGGGTGGTTTGTCATCCATAAACAAATTGAATCAAACTTAGGCTGTAATCAGCCATAACCTCACATTGTATAGCTGAGAAAAGAGCAGTTAAAATAGGTTTTCAAAGAAAAAGAAGTTTAGCTGGAAAGAAAAACAACACACAGAGCAGGAGAGAGGCCTCTGGAGGGATGATGAGAGCTTATCTCAGCATGGTCTCCGTCCTGCAGCACACTCAGTACCCACCCTGCTCCGGTCTGTTCTAGATGTACAGCATGTAAAACTATGACAGAAGGAGCAGTCAGCATTTTGCTCTCTATCTTTGCACCACAGCTCACGGCTCTACAGAGAAGCCAGCCTTCAAATTAATCATTTTGACACCTAGTGGTGACTTGCTAAATAAAGAAATTATGGTTCACACCCTCATATCAATACCTGTCCTCTTGCCGTTTTTTGTGAATACGCACATCAATAAATTTATGCTTATAAGAACTGCTGGAACTAGTGTGGTGGCTTCAAAATAGAGACAAAAAAGAGGGAGGAGGGAGGTTAAAACTGAATCAAATCAAGATGTAGAAAAATGCACAAAGGCAGCTGCAACAGCTTTTCTACGCTTGTTCCACGCCTTCTTTTACACACACACACACACACACACACACACACACACACACTCACACGCACATATCTGAGAGTTGAAATCACATGCAGTTGAAGCACCCCACTCTTTCAGAAAGTTAGATTTTCCCATATCTCTTTGATTTTGTTCTGCTCTTTGCACTTTTAAGGCAGACATAAACAAACAGAAAAAGTATAACTTGCAGATGCTGAAAAGTTCTAACTCCCTGCATACTTCTTATTAAGAGCGAAGTCAACCATTAAACCAGATAAATGACAATAATCTGTGTGCTGATACTCAAACAATGATCACTCTGTACACATTTAACTGATCTACACCAACTTGCAGCAAAATAAATTGTTTAGCTTTTGCTTCTAGGTTATATTTTTGTTATTACTATAATTATTACAGAGGGCACACCTTATACATAGTTACAAGGACATAACCAGACACAATAATCTCAAAAAAACCCAAAACCTGCTATTAAAAACTCAGACGTGACATAAAATTAAAGGGATCAGATTTTGGAAACAGTTAAAAAAAAATTCCCAACAGCTGTGGTGGAGCAATAAAAGATCAAAGAAATGACTTGAGCTTGTAAAATCTAACTTTGACTGTGACAGCTCACCTGTCTGAAGTAGGAAAAGGTACATGATATTATTTGAAATAACTTGAATCATTTGTGCCACATGCACAAATGTGTGCAGCTTATGTCTCTTCAAGGTCACTCATGTTGTTGTTTCTGCTCTAAATGAAGTGAACCTGAATGCAAAACAGGCTGATCTGAGTATTGAGAGACCGCAGATCTGTGTGAGTTAATCCCAGACAACCATCTGAAGAGTTTACAGCTCTCTGATTGTCTTGTTGATGCTAGAGTTCAGAAGAGAATGGTTGGAAGGCAGCAGTAACCCAAATAACCATTCATTACAACCAAGGTGTGCAGAAGGTCATCTCTGAATGCAGCAAAGAACAGGAAAATTAGACAATAGTAGACTGGGAAAATATTGCCTGATCTGATGAGTCTGATGATTTTTAATTTCTGCTGTCAGAATTTGGTATAAACAACATTAAACCATGGGTCCATCTGGCTTTGTAGCATCAGTTCAGGCTGTGGGTGGGAATATGTTCTTGGCACAATTTGGGCCCTTTAGTGCCAAATGAGGATTATTTAAATGCCACAGCCTACCTGGGTTTTGTTGCAGACCATGTTCATCCCATAATTACCACAGTGTATCCATCTTCAGAACTTGCAGCAGTATAATGCGCCATGATCCTAAGCTCAAATCGTCGCAAAGTTGATTTGTGAACATGACAATGAGTTCACTGGACTCAAATGGCCTCGATGTTCACCAGATCTCAATCAAACATTGCTCCTTTGGGATGCAATAGAACACGATACGCAGACATCTGAGGAATGTTTTCAGATCCTTTTGAAAGATTAAGGTAGTTCTGGCTACTAAACTTGCCAACTGATACAAGCAGGCGGCACTTGTGGGCAAAAAAGTGCAGTCTAATTGACTGTGGATCTTTTTTTTTTTCTATCAATTTGAAACAAAAGTAATAAGATGACTCTAAGGTACTCGGACAGCGTTCCAAAGTGAGAAGATGCTACAGTAAAGAGATTTTCAGTGCTGTTATCATGCTGACAACTGAGTATATTACTGCACACAGCAGGCAAACTGGGGTTTTTATGTGGTGTACTTGAATTCATGTGGATAGAGGCTTTTGTTCCACCAAATGACAGAGATGTGTCTTGTTTAACAGTCTGAATCCAAATGGAAACGCTCACAATAACTCTGTGCCAACAAGGAATTTCAAAGCAATCACAATAAAGCATGAAAAAAGTAAAGGGGGAGGTTGAAAAGCCTGAAACATTAACTTTGAATGTTTCATTAGGAAAGTAAAGTGCTTCGGGTATCCTGGCATGATCTTCGATGCGTTTCTAATTCAAAAGCAAAAATGCATTCACACACACAAAAAGCTAATCTGTTCTTTGCTTCTAAACCAGAAAAAGAAAACCAATAAAATCATAGATTGAATAGCTCAGTAATCCGGTCATGGATTACTGAGATTGTAGCAGCCCTTGGCATCAAGAACGACAGAAGAGTCTCTAACGGGTGCAGCCATTTATTTCCTCACCACATACGGCTCATTCTCTGGACATTGAGCACCGTGAAAACTATAAAATAAGAAAAAATTGATAACCGTACAGTCCTTTTGAACTATAACAATGAGTAATAACAACAATGAGCTTAAGTGAATTCAGGTAAGTTCAAACAAGTAATTCTGAGATATACAGTCACAGATTAAATAAAACAAAAGGGGTTACTTCAAACAGCATCAAGGAGTTATACAGTTCAGTTAAATAAAATATAGCAACAGATCACCTCTTATCACATACCTCAGTCCGCTTGCCAAGGGTGCAAACTCCGGTAAACACTTAACACTTTGGCCCGTTTCTCATGGGGTGCTGCTAGCTTGCATGACACACATGTCTAGCTAAAAAATAGCACATAAGTAAGTAACGTAAGTAAAGAATAAAAGGTTTTCAGATAGCTCACAATACAAACGCAGCAACATACCTTACATTAGAAACACACTTATCATACTTATCAAAGTATTATCCTAACTTACATGGACTTTGTACAATTTATTCCTGCCGCGATAGACCGCTCCATACATGTTACGGGGCATGCCTCTGAGCACATCTGTCCTTAGTGCGACTGCGCATATAGTTCCGACAACCCCCGCAAGGATGACTTATGGTACAGATCAGCGGTTCATTACACTCCCACCAATCATGCTATGAATTACAAACTAGCTAATCATACATGATTTGAACAACAACAAAATGAAACCACTTCAACCAATATACAGGTGTACAAACATCATAGAGCAGGTTCCACCTGGACTGTTACATTGTTTATGTCAGTTCCTCTCATATAATAACATAGTTGTTATTATTCTCTTTCAACAAGAACCACCAGTTTTTGAATAGGCCGCTCGATAATGGGGGGCTTGAAAGCACGGTCCTGTTTCTTGGTCTGACTTTGGACTCCTACTTGAACCTTGACCCGACGGACTAAACCATCATTGCCTTCGATAGTTTCAACGATACGCCCCAGTTGCCACTGACACCTTGGTAACATATCTTCCTTGATGATAACAATGTCATTCACTTTTAGATTACGGCGGGTTTTGTGCCACTTCTGTCTTGTGGAGACATTCATGAGGTATTCTCTTTTCCACCTACCCCAGAACTGCTCAGTTAAGTATTGTACTCTACGCCACCTCTTCGCTGCATACAAGTCTTCTCTCACAAATTTCCCAGGTGGTGGTAGAGCAACTTTGGACTTCATCAGTATAAGATGGTTTGGAGTAAGAGGTTCAGGTGCCTTTGGGTCGCAGATACTGCCCACAGTCAAGGGGCGGCTATTTACAATAGCCATGGCCTCATAAAACAAAGTTCTAAGAGAGGCATCGTCTAGTCTTCCTGCACACTGAGCGGTAGTGGCATTTAGCACATTACGAATGGTCCTAATTTGGCGTTCCCAGATGCCACCAGCATGACTTGCAGAAGGAGCATTGAAAACAAACTCACACTGTTTGTCTGCCAGGAAAGCCTCCAGTGCCTGCATGTCACATTGTTTGAGAGCCTCTCTGAACTCATTTCTGGCTCCTACAAAGTTTGTGCCTTGGTCACAGCGGAGTTGGCAAACAGCTCCTCTGAGGCTGATGAAGCATCTAAGGGCATTGATGAATGCATCTGTTGATAGGTCTTCCAGCATCTCGATATGGACAGCACGTGAAGACAGGCATGTAAAGATAAGCCCATACCTTTTGTACTCCTTATGGCCCCGCTTGGTGGAAAATGGACCAAAGCAATCCATACCAGAGTACGAGAAAGGAGCAGAGGCTTCAGTCCTTTCTTTCGGGAGCTCTGCCATGCGTTGCTCCTCGGTGGGGCGCCAAAGTTTTCGACATTGCACACATTTATGTATTAACTTGGCAACTGCTTTGCTTCCCCCAAGCACCCAAAACCCATTTGCTCTGAGTTCTGCTAGGGTTTGACTGCGACCCTGATGACAGATGGTGGCATGGTAATGAGACAGTATTAGTCTTGTAATGTGACTTTCCTTTGGAAGGATAACCGGGTGTTTTAGTTCTCGACTGAGCGTTGCCTTTGTCAGTCTTCCACCGACACGAAGTAGTCCTTCATCTAAGATGGGATCAAGACAGCTTAGGGGGCTAGAGCATGGAAGAGAGTTGCCCTTCTGAAGTGTCTTTATGTCTTGCAAAAAGGCTTGTTGCTGAACCAGACCGATTACTAGCTCACAAGCTTTTCTCCTTTCCTCTACCGTCACAATGCTGCTGACACGATCTGCCTTCATGCCTAGTCTCTTAATTCTTGCAACTACTCTAATGAGCGTTGTCCAGCTGGAAAAGCGGCTTAGACGGTTCAGAATGTCATTTTGCTCATTGGCATGGGTGGCAAAGGTTTTCACCGATTTAACTTCAGGGTCACAAACTAGCAAATCTGGTGAAAAATGTAGTGTTGGGTGTATCTCAGGTTTCCATAGAAATTTAGGACCTGATAACCAGTTCGTTGACAGAATGTCCCCTGCACATAGACCTCTCGAAGCGTGGTCAGCTGGGTTTTCTGCCGTATCCACATAGTGCCACTGAGCAGGGTCTGTGGTTTCTCGGATTAGCTGAACACGATTTGCGACAAACACATGGAATCGCCGTGCCTCATTGTTGATGTAGGCCAATACAACTTGGGAATCAGTCCAAAAGAATTCCTCGTCAATCTGCATGCCGAGCTCTGTTTTTAACATGACGCTTAGCCTTGCGGAGATTACTGCAGCCGAAAGCTCCAGCCTTGGGATGCTCATGAGCTTTGTTGGTGCAACTCTTGCTTTGGCTAACACAAGGCTACAGTGTACTTCATCCTTTCCATTCTTGTATCTGAGGTAGGAACATGCACCATAACCTATGTTACTAGCATCTGAAAAGTGATGCAGTTCCACCCTCACTATGTTGCCAAAATCTGGAGGATGGTAGCATCTGGGTATCGCTATTTCCTTTAGCCTGTGTAGATCCCTTTTCCATTGCTCCCACCGTGCATGTAGGCTATCGGGGAGCTGATTATCCCAACCTATGCCCATGCGACACAGCTCCTGGAGAATACATTTACCACTCAGGATAAAGGGAGCTACAAGACCAAGAGGGTCGTAGAGGGAGGAAACTGCAGACAGGATACCACGACGAGTTGAGGGTTGATCCCTTTTGTCAATGTTGAAGCTGAAGGTGTCACTTTCTATTGACCACTGAATTCCAAATACGTGACCCTCCGCTGTTGAATCCAGGCTAAGGTTGAGAGGTCCAGTGGTTACTGCCCTTTCTGAAGGCGCAACACCACATAGCGCCTCCACCTTGTTCGAGTTAAATTTGTGCAAGTGTAAACCACCAGTCTTACACAGCTGTTGTGCATTGATAATCAGGTCTGTAGCTTCTCTGACTGATGGGACGCTAGTTAGTCCATCATCAACGTAAAAGTTCTTTTCAATGAAAGCAGCCGCCGAAGGATAATCGGCTTCGCATTGCTGTGCAAGATATTTAAGGCCGAAATTGGCACACCCTGGAGAGGAACCAGCACCGAAAAGGTGCACCGCCATTCGATACTCTTGGGGTTCTGTTTCCAGCTGACCGCCCTTCCACCATAGGAACCTCAGGTAGTTCCGCATGTTGGGTGGGACATAGAACTGATGGAACATTTTTTCAATGTCGCAGGTGATGGCTACTGCTTCCCTCCTAAAGCGGCAGAGAACTCCTACTAGAGAGTTTATCAGATCAGGGCCAGTCAATAAGGTGTCATTCAGAGAGATGCCCAGAAACTTGGCTGAACAGTCGAAGACCACCCTAAGTTTATCTGGTTTCCTAGGATGGTACACCCCATGATGTGGGATGTACCAAATTGTCTCTCCCGCCTGTGCCGGGGGGGGGCTGGTTCTGCAACACCTTTGCTGATGGTTTCCTCCATGAATGCTGTGTAATGGTCATGGTACTGCCTGTTGGACCTTAACTTCCTCTTGAGGTGTTGCAAACGAGCTTCAGCCAGTCGCTTGTTGTTTGGCAGCATGGGTGGAGAGCTGCCCTTGAAAGGAAGTGGCATCTCATAGTGTCCATCCTTCCTTTTTGTGATCGTGCTGCCAAGGAGTTTTACAAAATGAACATCATCTTGAGAAACATATTTATCTTGATAGTTTCTTTCACTGAAATCCATTTCTAGGACCTTTAACACATCATTGACCGGAGGCAATGGCATTTCCTTTACTGCCACTCTGTGCGCAAAGCTCTGATGTTCCTTTCTATCAAGATATGGATTTGCTGATCCTATGATGCTCCAGCCAAGCACGGTTCTTTGAGCGAATGGATGGTTTTCTGACCCTACAATGACTTCTAGAGGGGCCAGTGCTGATGGGCAATCATAGCCAATCAGCAATCCCACTTCACAGTCTTGAAGTGGCTGCAGCTTGTTTGCCAATTGCCTCAGATGTGGCCACTGAAGTGCGGTGTCCTTTGTAGGAATGTGAGACTTATCGACTGGGATGAAATCCCTTGTGTATGCCTGGCGTAGCTGAACATGCGACTCACTATGGAGCCCACGAACTTGCAATCCACAAGCCACTTTACTAGCTATGACTGTGTCTACTGCTGTCATTGTACTGAGCTTTAATTGCACAGGCTGAGTCTTCACATCTAGTGCAGAGACCAGATCTCCCAAGATGAAAGTTGAATCGCTCTGTATGTCGAGCAGAGCATATGTGAGAATCTCACTGTGGGGGTCTTCTGCCAATGACACAAAAACTGGAACAATGCTAGACGTAGCTGAGGAGTATCTTGTCAATGTGTGTGACATGACATTGCGGACTTCCTTTGTCTCATTTCCTGCAGATGGTGAGTCACTGTTTAACATTTCACTGGCTCCCTCAATTCTCTCTATGTGCAAGCAAGTTGGATGATTTCGACCACATTTAGTGCATGTGTGCCTTCTTTTGCATTCTTTACTAGTGTGACCCTTTCTTAAACAGCCGAAGCAAAGACGGTTTTCACGAATGAAAGCTCTCTTTTCATCAGGAAGCCTTGTGGCAAAGGTTGGGCACTTTGCGACACCGTGTGTTTCATCGTTGCAGACGAAGCATGGTGGTCTTGGCTTTGAAATTAAGGCCCCTGGTTTACCTGCAGAGTGCTTAGCTTGAGCACTGGTGCTGAGTGCCTTGGTTCTCTTAGGAAGCCTTTCGTCTGTTACTTTAGTGGTTAATAAGAAGGGAGAAGCAATGGGGTTGCAGGCTATTCTAGCTTCCCTTTGTAGAAATCTGGTGAAATGAGCAAATGGTGGATACTCTTGACATCTGTCTAGTTCATCCACAACAACGCGACCCCATCTGCGTACCAGCCATTCGGGCAGTTTTTTGAGAAGTTTATGATTTCTTCGCAATCATTTAGAATTGCCAGCCCTTTAACATAAGGGATGGCCTCGGTGCAACTTTGAAGGAAATCTGAAAACTCTCTGAGGGCTACTGGGTCATTGGGAGCTATTTTTGGCCATTTCATCAGTTTATCCCTGAAAGCCTTTTGGACGACAAATGAACTTCCATACCTCTCCTGAAGAATCTCCCAGGCACCCTGATATGCATCTTCTGAGTTTCGATAGAAGAATCCTTCAACCGCTTTCCGTGCCTCACCTGCAAGATAACTTTTCAAGTACAACATTTTTTCACCTGCGGGGAGGGGTTTGTGGCCAATCAATGCCATGAAGGATATTTTCCAGTCTATAAACTTTAAAGGGTTACCAGTGAACACTGTGGGTTCAGGTGCAGGCAGACGGTTGGAGACAAACAAGCTTGCAAGCTCCTGTGTTAAGCTGACCTCCTGTTGCTTTTGCAAAATCTCAGGTGGTGCACACTGAGGTCGAAATGATTCAGCCTGTGGATTCAATGGATTCTGAGATTCAATGATTTGGCTATCAAGTTGTGATTTGTCATCTGGTTTATACTTAAGGCTTTCCAATCCGTCGTAGTTGTTGTAAGCTCTCACTCTGGCTGCTGCTACTTTTACCTCATTTTCTGCCTGTAGCTGTTGCAGTTTAGTTCTCTCTTCCTCTAGCTTTGCTGTCATTTCTGCAATCATTTGTGCTTCCTTGATTTTCCACTCATGCTCTAGGCTACTCAACTTGGCTTGCTGTTCATGTATTCGTTGCATTGCCTTCGCCTGTTCTAGTTTAGCTGCAAGGTCAGCTTCGGCATCCACACGTTTGCTAGAAGTCGTAGAGGTGGCTCTGGAGTATGAATCTGAGCCCTTTGAATGCTCTGAAATAACTGTTTCTGTTTCCGTTTTCCCAAAAACAGATCCATACTCCTCCTTACTTAATATCATCCTTACACGCTCCTTCTCGAGCCTGTCATTAAAAATCTTATCTATATCTTCTAGTCGTTTACTAATGAGATCACAAATTTCTGTTGTTAGGGCAACACATGCATCCATTTTCTTGACAACATCTGGAGTAGAAGTATGATTACGTCGGATAGGCTCATACAGTTCATGCACTAATGCTTCTTTAGCCTTGATGTCTGTTTGTGTTCTAACAAGGTCTTCGTTTGAGCAGAAACCTTTCAGCTTTGTTCTAACTCCTCTTGCTAACTCCTTCCAGGACTCATATGCCTTGCTAAATGACCTTTCATTTTTCTTGGTTTCCTGTTCATGCATCTCCTGCCCCTTTTCTGTTAGTCTTCGCTCTCTGGAGCTGGACCTGGCCTGTTGTGCCTCTGTAGATTTGTCTATTTCTTCAACGGGGGACAACATTATTATTAATTTTATTTTTGGCTTGTTGCACCTGCCCTTTTAAGTGTATATATCTGAACTTAAATGGGTTGAGTGGTGGTTTCAGACTTATTAACACTCAACTTAGATATTTACACCTTTAACCTCACAGACTGGCAACGAAACCCAAATAATTTAACACATAATAATACTGATGATGCCCTCAAATCAGACAATTTGCCACTTAAGTTTTTACAGAAGTACAACTGATAGCATAAAGCCCAGATTCAGTCTTAGACATTCTGATGCAAGAAATGTGGGATATTCAGCATCACAAGTTTACATGCTACTGTGTTAAATACAGAAGAGGTCTTTCTTTCTTGCATTACTTTAGACTGCCATGTTGAAGATCATTTGCTCACACAGCTTACAAGATGCAGATGTGCATGACATTGTATTTATAATGTCCATATTTTGAGTCCTTTACTGATCCAGCAGTCTCTGGGTGATGCGATACATTCCTTTACTCACAGTTCGACGAAAGAATAAGACGAGTGTAGATGGCTGCAAGGCAGCGATGAGTTTTCACTGTAGCAGCCCTTGGCATCAAGAACGACAGAAGAGTCTCTAACGGGTGCAGCCATTTATTTCCTCACCACATACGGCTCATTCTCTGGACATTGAGCACCGTGAAAACTATAAAATAAGAAAAAATTGATAACCGTACAGTCCTTTTGAACTATAACAATGAGTAATAACAACAATGAGCTTAAGTGAATTCAGGTAAGTTCAAACAAGTAATTCTGAGATATACAGTCACAGATTAAATAAAACAAAAGGGGTTACTTCAAACAGCATCAAGGAGTTATACAGTTCAGTTAAATAAAATATAGCAACAGATCACCTCTTATCACATACCTCAGTCCGCTTGCCAAGGGTGCAAACTCCGGTAAACACTTAACACTTTGGCCCGTTTCTCATGGGGTGCTGCTAGCTTGCATGACACACATGTCTAGCTAAAAAATAGCACATAAGTAAGTAACGTAAGTAAAGAATAAAAGGTTTTCAGATAGCTCACAATACAAACGCAGCAACATACCTTACATTAGAAACACACTTATCATACTTATCAAAGTATTATCCTAACTTACATGGACTTTGTACAATTTATTCCTGCCGCGATAGACCGCTCCATACATGTTACGGGGCATGCCTCTGAGCACATCTGTCCTTAGTGCGACTGCGCATATAGTTCCGACAACCCCCGCAAGGATGACTTATGGTACAGATCAGCGGTTCATTACAGAGATATTCAATGTATATGTTTAATCTGTGTTCCAGATAAATCTTATAGCATTTGACATTTTGATGAAATGTCAGAACTGCAAGACTGTAAGGGTTAAATGTAGTAACTGTATGGATGTGAAGTTAATAAGAAGAATAGTACTTGTTTGACTGTAAAAATAAATAAATAAATGAAAGCTACGTGAAAGCTATGTGCTTATGTAGCATAAAGCTGCAGCTAACATGTCTGTACTTCTATAGTTAAAACCACATTATAGCAACTTCAGCTTCCATATAGACGTGTAGTACGTGCAGCATCATTATACAGTATCTTCTCATCAGTAACTTAAATACAGTCAGTGGACACTTAACCAAGTACATCTTGTCAGTACTTGGTTGGAGCTCTCTTTGCCACTAGAAATCCTAAAGTCTTTGTGGCACACATTCATCAAGGTGCTAAAAACATTGCTTTGAGATCTTGGGTCATATTGACATGATAGCATCACACAGTTGATCCACATCTATGATGTAAATCTCCTGTCCCACCACATCCCAGAGATACCCTACAGGACTTACATGGTGGCTCTCACCATGTAAGTCCAACTCACCGACAGTTTGAGATTATTTTGAGATCTTGTTGGAAGCAGTTATCACAAGATGAATACACTGTGGTTATTTAGGCTGTGGTGTTTAAATAATGCCAAATTTGTACTAAGGGGCCCAAAGTGTAGCAAGAAAAGAACTCCCACTCCATTACAGCACCACTAGCAGCATAATCTGCAGCATCTTTGACAAAAGACGGGATAGATTCATGCTTTCATGTTTTTTTTACACCAAATTCTGACCCTTACCGTCCAAATGTTGCAGTCGTAATCACGACTCATCATACTAGAAGTGGTTACAGTCTTTTACTTTCCAATTTTGGTGACCCCATGCAATCTGTAGCCTTAGTTTCTCTCTCTTATTACTTATCCGAGAGGAGTGGCACCCAGTGTGGTCCTCCGCTGTAGCCCAAGCAGCCAAAGGTTTTGCGCCTTCAGAGATGCTCTTATGTATATCTTGGTTGTAACAAGTGGTTATCTGAGTTACTATTGGTTTCCTTTCAGCTTCTGTCTGGACATTTTCTTTTGACTTGTGAGGGCTTTTTTCCTCAGAGAACTGCAGCTGACTAGATATTGTCTCTTTTGTTTTGGACCATTCTCTGTAAACCTTAGAGACAGTTTTGTAGGGAAAAAAAATCCCAGGAGATCAGCAGTTCCTACATAGACCAGCCCATCTGGGACCAGCAATCACACCACGTTCAAAATCAGATTAAACCAGGTTGAACTTCAGCAGATTATCTAGACCAGACCTTCCCAAAGTGTGGGGCCCGCCCCCTGGGGGGGGGGGGGGGGGCGCGGAATGAAAAGGGGGAGAAAAAAAACAAAACGCTTGGACACTGCTAGCACGGGGCAGCCACAGAAACGCAGAGCAGGAGATGAAGCATCGCTGAATATGTTTCCAAACCAACTTCATTCTAAGCCAAAGACTAGAGAATATGGTGAAGCATATCTTCCCTTTGGATTCACCTGCACAAGTGCCGAGGTAGGTCTCCCCTGCAAAATTGGTTTTCCCTGGGTCAGGAGCAGCGCTGGGCTCTTCAAATCATGGACAAACAGTATCCCACATTCTTGATTTTTAGTTCAAACACTTGTTGTAATGACTAACTACTCCTGACATTTTGGAGATGTTAGCTCTTTATACAGTAAAGTTACAGTGGGATACAAATAATATCAGGCTGATCCTGCCACGATTTGTTCCCCCTGTCTAAATCAGGGACAAACAGTATCCCACAGTTGTTTATGTTTTTAAACATGTTAAATATTATTACACAGGAAAAAAACAACTACAGGTAAAATAATTACACGCCTCTGCCTTTGTAAATGGAGGGACAGTAACTGCCTGTGTATATGTAAGCGTGTAAAAACCGAAGATAGTCAGATTAACAGTATTTTGTCTCTATCTGCCATTCTGCAATTCATCTCACGTAAACAATAACGTGGCACACAGCGTGACGTGAAAAAGGCACATACCTTTGACTTTGTGTGAGGAACTCTGTATTCCTCGTCCACATGTAGATGCAAAAAAGGAGTTTTTAAAAAAATCTCAGTTTTCGGTGATTCGAAACGCAGTTTCCGTGTGGACGAAACAGCTGCGTTTTCAAAAATACTCGTGTAGGTGTGGATGTAGCATAAAAGAGTTAGTAGTTTATTTTATTACTACCTGTAATTTATTGCAGATTACTTGTATTTGTTTAATTGTTTACTAAATGTTTGAGGTGTGAAAAAAAACGCAATGGAGCAAAATAAGGGTGTGTGTGGTTGGAGGATATGTTTGTGCGTGTGCGCGTGCGCGTGCACGTGCTGGAGGGGGGCGTGAACATTTTTCTTGTAAAACAAAGGGGGGCCCAGCAAAAAAACGTTTGGGAACCACTGATCTAGACCATTTCAACATCAGGGCATTGAGTTGCTCACATGTAATTGGCTGATAGACATTTGTGTTAACAACCATTTAAACAGAGTACATAATAAAGTGGCCAGAAAGTGTATGTGCTCGCAGTATTTTGTGTGATATTCGTGTGTTATTGGTAACATTTGTAAACATATGTTTTTCATGTTTTTTTCTCCCCCCTTTTTTAAAAAGAAATAACACAATACTCATTAATATCTTACTGGACAGTGTGGTACTGAATTAACCACGTCTGTTTATTGATGATGCTTTTCCACTGTGCACAAACCATGTTTTTAAAACACTCAATGCTGACTCTGCTTACTTACAGTACTACAAGAACAAATTCTGGAGCATAAAAAGAGGGGCAAGGGCAAGATTTCATAGCAAGGTACATAAATATGAGTGAGTTTACATGCAGAAAGAGATCCGATGTTGCTTTTTTTTTTTTTTAATTTTTTGCTACTTTTGCTTAAAGGCTGGTGCTGATAGGAGCGGGGTACGGGGGACAAGGCAGAAGAAACAGTTTTACAGTACAGTACTTGGTTTTCATCACATCACCAAAAGGGAGAGAAGCAGGCAAATGGTTGCAATGTTGAGAAAGAGAGACCTACACATAAAGGATTTATTTAGTACGTGTACAAGTGGAGTTATTGAGACACTGAACCTGCAGCACAGTGTCAGAACTGAAGCCCTGTAACTACTCTTTCATCTAGACGAGTCACGACGATAAGAGAGGTGAAATGTGGTCTCTCAGGCTGAGATTAGAGGTCACGGAGTCCCACGATAATGACAGAGAGGGAATTTTACCAATGCATAAGAGACGAAAGGGTCTGTAAGACAGTGGGAGCATCAGGTGGCCAGCCACAAATGTACACATTTCTGTGCCTTTTAAGTTAAAATGTCTATTTTTTCTTTTTTTTCCTTACATCACACTATAGTATACATATTGTACAATACCCAATAACCCACCACTGCTGGAGACAATAGAGAGGTGACATGGGTCCTTACACTAACATTCAATACTTAATAAACACCGGAAGGGACTCACGCTCAAAGACACGCATACATACATACATAAACACACACACGTCCGCACAAATGGAAAGACAGAGGTATAAATGTTAATGCTTCACAACACTATTGAATGATATACAAGGAACTTCATCTTTAAAAAAAAATGTGTTTTTTTTTTCAGCTATATTACAAATCAAGGTTCTTCAAAGCTGTTAAAAACACTGAGAAATAAAATGTACTAACCAGTGGCATTGGTTGCTTGGTAGGATAGTCCTTACTTGTGTGTGGGTGCGTGTTTGGGAAATACATAAGGATGGAGAGAGGGAAAAAAAGTAGCTGTGTGGTAAGAAAGATAAGTTTGAAGTGGCAAAGGACTCAGTGGTCTTTATAAAGAAAAAAAAATAAGGAAAAATAAAAAAGTGCCAAGGTAAAGTGATTTCAAGTAATGTGTGCTCTATACACAGGAGAGGGAGGGAGGAGGGTTGGGGAGTCCCGTGTCTCCAACGTGTCCACTACTGGCTCTTCCTGTGTTCAGTCAGGCTCGTCGATGCCTCAGCGGAAGCTTCTCCACGGGCAGCTTTGGAGAGGAAGTCCACCCACTTGGCCTGAAGTTCTTCATCTTGGGCACTTAAGAGCAAAGTTTGCTGAGTGTTGCTGAGCCGGATTATGTGTTTGACCTCCGTTTTCTCAGCAGCTGCAGAAGGTGCTGGGCTCACCTCAAACCCAGGGAGAGGTACTGGCCGCGACCCCTTTGAGTCCTGCAAAACAAAATCGTAAAAAATGCATATAAAACATGTCAGTCGGAGAAAAATTGTATTTCAAAGTTGGTTTCTCTTGGGCAAGCCTTCCTTTGAGGTAAGTGAACCATACTAGAAATAATGAAAATGACAGCTTGTCTCTTCAGCTGCAAAATTTTCCAACAGGCATGTACAGTAAACCCAGCCCTCCTCTCTCCCTTCCCCCTTTTTCTTTCTGTATAATCAGGAAATGCTCATCCAACTCCTATTAATCCTAATCTTTGGAATGGCCGCTTTCTGCGGTCAGATTGGGATATTAGTCTTGGAAATGAAACCCTGGAAGGCTTTAACAGGCTGACTCCTTCTCTGCCATTATGAATGACAAAAAAATAACATTTTACAGCAAATCCTTAAACTTTAAAAAAAATCTAACATCTGAACTGAATTCTCTCAGTTATTATTTTTAAACAATATATAAATATATGGACATGTATGATGTGTACAGAGATAGAACGCTTGGGTAATCTTTTTCAAAGGAATCATGTACACTACTTGTTTTACACATCTCATTGGGATGTTATAAGGAGATTTATTGCTCCACCCACAGCCAAGATTTCAAGGAACTGCAGCAACTCTGAGAGCTGAGAGACTTCATCTGCTCAGCGCCAACTAACACCCACTTGCACATCTGACAGCAGTTATACCTGAGGTCAGATTCAGGATAACCAAATCCCCTGGCCCAAATCTACACAGCACAGACAGTGACAGGGACAGCCTGGCACATGCAGGATTGGACAGATTTGACTTGCACACAGTCAGTGATATATCCTGGTGCTACACTCTGCAGATGTCCCGCTCCAATCCGAGGAAGGAGACAGGATATATAGCCAGATGGGCGTAGCAGGAGGATTAGCAGATATATAGGACGTGACTAAAGCACTCAGGTTATGCGTCCATGTAGATGAACTTTTGCAATTTACTGTCCTCTATTTATACAATGCCTATCTATGAGAAATGTGCAAAATTATTTCTAATGAGGGGGAAAAAAAAGTTAATCAAATGTTTTTTTATGATTCAAAGCATGTTGAATGTATCCAACTCCTACCTGTCCGCTGCTTTGTAAGTACAGCACCAGTGGCTCAGCCTTGGTCACAGCAACCCACATTTTCATCCAGCTCTTCCCTTTCTCCTGTACTTGGAGGTGGCCACAC